>NC_041390.1:601510724-601543201 GCF_002162155.2 Triticum dicoccoides | reverse complement strand
TATTAAACGAGCGCACAGCCGTGTTAGCGCGAGGCCGAGCCGGGGGGAAGGGGGGACGGTCCTCCCTCCCCCATCCCGGCGAGGCCGAGCAAGGAACGAGCCGTAGCAGGCGATGACGCGGCATGCCGCGGCATTGCATGCGGAGGCGAGTCCGTAACATGACTTGCCCCCGCACCGCACCGCACCGAGGGGCATAGTTGTACTGACACATCTTCCTTGTATGGACTTGCCCCCATTATCTATCTTTAGGGGTGTGTGGGTGAGTGTGGGGGGAGGAGGAAACAGAATAACCGCACTGCGCCTGTCAAACAAGCGCACTGCCGCGTTAGCGCGAGGCCCAGCCGGGGGGAGGGGGGTCGGGACCCCCCTCACCCATTGAGGGAGTCCTGGATTAGGGGGTGTCCGGATAGCCAGACTATACCTTCGGCCGGACTGCTGGACTATGAAGATACAAGATTGAAGACTTCGTCCCGTGTTTGGAAGGGACTTTCCTTAGCGTGGAAGGCAAGCTTGGCGGTACGGATATGTAGATCTCCTACCATTTGTAACCGATTCTGTGTAACCCTGGCCCTCTCCGGTGTCTATATAAACCGGAGGGTTTTAGTCTGTAGGAACAGACAATCATACCATAGGCTAGCTTCTAGGGTTTAGCCTCTCTGATCTCGTGGTAGATCTACTCTTGCACTACCCCTATCATCAATATTAATCAAGCAGGACGTAGGATTTTACCTCCATCAAGAGGGCCCGAACCTGGGTAAAACACCGTGTCCCCTGCCTCCTGTTACCATCCGCCTAGACGCACAGTTCGGGACCCCCTACCCGAGATCCGTCGGTTTTGACACCGACATTGGTGCTTTCATTGAGAGTTCCTCTGTGCCGTCACCATCAGGAAGGATGCCTCATCCCGTCTTTAAAGACGACACCGTTGCTAAGGGAGCTTTGGCTGTCGGCCAAACTCTCTTGCTAGGTGGTTTCCTTATGACCGCCCGTTCGGCTGCTGTGCCGACAATGACCTCTCGGGTCATCGAAAGCAATCTTCACGTCAGCTCAGAATTCGCCGAGCAGCTAGATCCAATGGAGCTCTCTTCCCTAAACAAGCTCTTGGATCGCATCGCCGCCCTAGGAGTCGCTACGGATTATGACCAGATTGAGCCTAAACCTGATCTGAGAGAGATTAACTCTCCCTAGGTCACCCATCATGTTGCCGTGGTAGAGGGATAGTGCGGCGACCCTTCACCTATCTTAAGGACTAGCTATGTCCGGATTCCCGATCCCTCCAAGCCGGATACCCGCGGAGGGGAGGACATCACTCAAGACCTAAACTTAAAGTCAGGTGACGGGCTAGATTCATTGGACAACATCCAAGAATCCAAACTTCCGAGTTCGAAAACTCCTTGGCCCCTGGGTCTCAGATTGGGTGAGGTTTCGATTTGATTCCACCCACCCACCCATACGTAAGAGATCTATCCCAAATTAGGCAAGAGCCCAAAGAAACAGTACATCATTACTGGGCCAGATTCCTCCTGGTTATGAACAGGATAAAGGACTGCCGCGAGGAAGACGCAATTTCATTCTTCTGCAATAATTGCACGGACAAGGGAATCCTCAATGCCATAAGTCGCCGTGATATTACACGCTTCGCTGACTTGGCGTCCATAGTACGAAAGTACTGTGCGATGGAAAGCACTTGGAAAACCGAAATAAAATTTTGGGACAATCCAGCCCTGAATACAAACCCAGTCCGAAATAAAAGGGCGCATCATCGCCAGACGCCCGGGTTCAATACCAAAAAGCAAAAGCCCTCTACAGGGCACGGAACCGTACTGGAAGGATGGCTTAATGGACCCTGTAAAATTCACAGTGCAGAGGGCGCCACACCAACTCACAACCTTAGAGCATGTTGGATACTCCAGCAGGTGGCAAAAATTTGCGAAGATCTCCTAATTCCAGAAGCCACAGAAAGCCAACCTAGAGACACCAGTATGGTATTAACAGTCTTCGAGGCTTTCGCATCAAATAATATGCGAAAAAGAACACTCCGCAGCCTTGCCGAAGTCTACCAAGTAGCAACAATAAACCCATGGAGTGGCACGGCTATTACTTTTAACGCTAGTGATGAACCTAAATTCTGAACAGCCCGAGCACCAGCTGCATTGGTCCTCAGTCCAATAGTGGACGGCTTTCGTCTTACCAAGGTACTCATGGATGGCGGCAGCGGATTGAACCTCATTTATGAGGAAACCCTTCAAAAATGGAAATAGACTGTAACCGCATTGAGCGAAGCAGCACAACCTTCAGAGGAATAATCCCCAGTCGGGAAGCGCGCTGTACAGGAAACATCACACTAGATGTGGTGTTCGGCATGCCGAATAATTGCAGGTCCGAAGAGGTCACGTTCCAAGTGGCCCCGTTCAATAGCGGATATCACGCTCTGCTAGGGAGGGAAGCGTTTACAATCTTCCAAGCAATACCCCATTACGGGTATATGAAGCTCAAGATGCCCGGGCCTAACGAAATCATCACTCTCGCTAGTGATCCGGACATAGCACTCCGCGCCAAAAACAAGACAGCCGCACTGGCCCTCGAGGCACTATCCGAAGCCCTAGCAGCTGAGGAACTGACTGTGCTGCGCTCCACGGTGAATAGGGACAATGTGATACTGGACAAAAGATCCAAGTCCACCTCCTTTAAACCAGTGGACGAAATAGTGAAATTCCAGGTCCATCCAATGGACCCTAATAAAACAGCTTCCATCGGGGCACAATTAAACCCTGATGTAGACGCCGCACTACGAGAGTTCCTACGAGAGAACTGGGACATTTTCGCCTGGCACCCTTCAGACATGCCAGGAATCCCATGCAGGCTGGCCGAACACAGCTTAAATATCCTAAAAGGATTCAAGCCAGTTAAACAGGCTCTTCGGTGTTTTTCCGAACCTAAGAGACAGGCCATGGGAGAGGAACTAGCCAAGCTATTGGAGGCCGGATTCATCAAAGATATAAAACACCCGGACAGGCTAGCAAACCTAGTGATGGTACCAAAGAAGGACAAATCCTGGCGCCTGTGCGTTGATTTTAAAGACCATAACAAGGCTTTCCCAAAGGATCCCTTCCCTCTCCCCCGCATCAATCAAATTGTCGACGCCACCGCAGGACACGATTCGTTGTGTTTCCTCGATGCATACTCCGGCTACCATCAAATAAAGATGGCAGAGTCAGACCAAGCCGCAACGGCATTCATCACACCATACGGCCCATTCTGCTTCAACACAATGCCCTTCGGGCTCAAAAACACCGGCGCAACATATCAGCGCATGATTTAGACATGTCTGGCAATCCAGATCGGCAAAACAGTGGAGGCATACATAGATGATGTGGTCGTTAAAACAAGACATGTCGAATCTCTACTAGACGACTTGAGGCTAACATTCGATAACCTCCGAACATACGACATCAATCTCAACCCGGGAAAATGCGTTTTCGGTGTTCCAGCCGGAATGCTCTTGGGCTTCATTGTATACGGTAGAGGAATTGAAGCAAATCCGGCCAAGATCCGAACTCTGTCACAATTGGATATCCCGAAGGACCTCAAACAAATACAAAAATTGACCGGATGTGTGGCGGCTCTAAGCCGCTTTATCTCCCGCTTGGGAGAAAAGGCCCTACCCCTTTACCGCCTCCTTCGGCGCACCGAACACTTCGAGTGGACGGATGCAGCCACGGCCGGACTCGACGAAATAAAAGCCATCTTGGCAACAAACCCAGTCCTGGCCGCACCAAACATTGGCGAACCAATGCTATTATACATTGCAGCAACCCATCAGGTCGTAAGCGCAGTGCTCCTCGTCGAACGAGAAACGGACGGACACAAATTCCCCCTTCAAAAGCCGGTCTACTATGTGTCCACTGTCCTTACTCCGTGCAAGTCACGGTACCCGCATTATCAAACGATTGCGTACGCGGTATTTATGGCATCCCGGAAGCTGCGACACTACTTTCAAGAGTGTTCAATAACAGTAGCCTCGGAAGTGCCACTTAACGATATTATAAACAACCGCGACGCGACGGGCTGGATTGCAAAATGGGCCATTGAGCTCCTCCCGTTCGACATAACTTACAAGCCACAACGAGCTATCAAGTCGCAAGTTTTGGCCGACTTTGTCGCAGAATGGACAGAGGCCGAACTCCCTAAAGAGTACGGCAAATATTCAAACTGGGCCATGCACTTCGACGGCACCAAAATGTTGGCCGGTCTAGGGGCTGGCATCGTTTTGACGTCCCCCACAGGAGACACAGTTCAATACGTAATCTAGATAATGTACACAGACTCCAACAATGCAGCCGAATATGAGGCCCTTTTACATGGTCTCCAGATGGCAATATCCATGGGCATTTAACGCCTAGAGGTGCGCGGGGACTCGAACCTCGCAATATCCCAAATAAATGGAGACTTTGATGCCAAGGATCCAAAAATGGCAGCTTATCGCAACGCCATCCTAAAAATGTCAGCTCGGTTCGAAGGGCTCGAATTTCACCATATAGCCGGGGACAATAATCAGGCGGCAGATGTCCTGGCACGCATCGGCGCAAAACGCGATGTAGTCCCCCCAACATCTTATTGGAAAGGCTGTTCAAGCCATCCATAGTGTGGGAAAGGGAACCCGGCAATAACAGCCCGGACCCAATCGCACTGCTCGACACCGAACACTCTGACATAATTGGAGGCTCTGCCAATGAAATAACACCTTCAGCCCACGTAATAATGGCCGTCATCGCCCCGTGGACAGAACCATTCCTCGCCTACCTTGCTAGGCAGGAACTCCCCGAGGACCAAAATGAGGCACGCTGCATAGTGCGGCGATCTAAAGCCTATAAAGTTCATGAGGGAGAGTGTCGGTGTCAAAACCGGCGGATCTCGGGTAGGGTGTCCCGAACTGTGCGTCTAGGCCGGATGGTAACAGGAGGCAAGGGACACGAAGTTATACCCAGGTTCGGGCCCTCTCGATGGAGGTAAAACCCTACCTCCTACCTCTTTTGTTTTTTGTAAATATGATGAGTTCATCGTTCTTGATTCAGCTTGTTATGAATAAACATGTTTGCAATGACAATTAGAGATCATAGTTGCTTGTGCCATGCTTGATTAGCTATGAGTTATAATGGTTTACCTTGCGTGCCAACATCCTATTAAAATGGTTATGACATGGTATGATAAGGTGGTATCCTCCTCTGAATGATTTAAGTGACTTGACTTGGCACATGTTCACACATGTAGTTGAAACAAATCAACATAGCCTTCACGATATTTATGTTCATGGTGGATTATATCCTACTCATGCTTGCATCCAATGTTTATTAATTTTAATAAATGTACATGGTTGTTGTCGCTCTCTAGTTGGTCGCTTCCCAGTCTTTTGCTAGCCTTCACCTGTACTAAGCGGGAATACTACTTGTGCATCCAAACTCCTTAAACCCCAAGTTATTCCACATGAGTCCACTATACGTTCCTATATGCGGTATCTACCTGCCGTTCCAAGTAAATTTGTATGTGCCAAACTCTAACCTTCAAATAATTATCCTATTTTGTATGCTCGAATAGCTCATGTGCCAACTAGGGTGGTCTGTATCTTCCATGTTAGGCGGGTTATTCTCAAGAGGAGTGGACTCCGCTCCTCACTCATGAGATAAAGGGCTGGTCACCGGGATGCCCAATCCCAAGCTTTATGCAAACTAAATCAAAAATAATTGCAAACAAAACTCCCGCTGGGACCTGATGTATGTTGGAGGCACTCGTTGTTTCAAGCAAGCCATGGATTGATGTTTGTTAGTGGAGGGGGAGTATAAACTTTACCTTCCTATTTGGGAACCGCCTGTAATGTGTGTAGCATGGAAGATATCGCCATCTCTTGGTTGTTATGTTGACAATGAAAGTATACCGCTCAAAATGTTATTCACCTCTATTTCAAAACCGAGCTCTGGCACCTCTACAAATCCCTGCTTCCCTCTGCGAAGGGCCTATCTATTTACTTTTATGTTGAGTCATCACCCTCTTATTAAAAAGCACCAGTCGGAGAGCGCACCTGTCATTTGCATTCATTACTGTTAATTTATATTTGGTGTGACTATGATTCGATCTCTTTTAACATGAATTACAATGTCTAGTCAGTCCTTGATCCTTAAACGTGCTCTGCATTTATGTTTTGCGGTCTCAGAAAGGGCTAGCGAGATACCATCTTGTTATATCATATTATGATTGTTTTGAGAAAGTGTTGTTATTCGAGATTTATTATTATGGCTTGCTAGTTGATTATGCTATTGATATGGGTAATCATGAGATCTGAGAATTATTGCAAATATGGTTAGTTATGATCTTTACTAAAAACTTGAATGCTAGCTTGACATATTTATAACAACAATAGCAAACAGAGTTTGTAAAAGTTTTTCTTTATTTCTTTCAGTTTGTCAACTGAACTGCTTGAGGACAAGCAAGGGTTTAAGCTTGGGGGAGTTGATACGTCTCCAACGTATCTACTTTTCCAAACACTTTTGCCCTTGTTTTGGACTCTAACTTGTATGATTTGAATCGAACTAACCCAGACTGACGCTGTTTTCAGCAGAATTGCCATGATGTTGTTTTATGTGCAGAAACCAAAAGTTCTCGGAATGACCTGAAACTCCACGAGATATCTTACAATAAATAATAAAAAGTCCTCGCCAAAGATGAAGACCAGGGGGCCCACACCCTTGTCACAAGGGTGGGGGGCGCCATCCCCCCTAGGGCACGCCCCCTACCTCGTGGGCCCCCTGGAGACCCCCCAACTCAACCTCCAACACTATATAACTGCTTTCGGGGAGAAAAAATAAAGGAGAAGAAATCATCGCATTTTATGATACGGAGCCGCCGCCAAGCCCTAAAACCTCTCGGGAGGGCTGATCTGGAGTCCGTTCGGGGCTCCAGAGAGGGGGATTCATCATCGTCGTCATCATCAACCTTCCTCCATCACCAATTTCATGATGCTCACCGCCGTGCGTGAGTAATTCCATCGTAGGCTTGCTGGAGTGATGGGTTGGATGAGATTCACCATATAATTGAGTTAGTTTTGTTAGGGTTCGATCCCTAGGTTCCACTATGTTCTGAGATTGATGTTGATATGACTTTGCTATGCTTAATGCTTGTCACTAGGGCCCGAGTGCCATGATTTCAGAACTGAACCTATTATGTTTTCATCAATACATGAGAGTTCTAGATCCTATCTTGCAAGTCTATAGTCACCAATTATGTGTTATAATTCGTTAACCCCGAAGTGACTGTCAGGACCCCGACTCGATGTCACATCGATCTAGCTGGTAACACCTCATATCACTTTGCGGCCTCACGCACGGTATTCCCACGGGTGTCGTCTTACCTTTTCCCGGGACCGTTTGCGCCTTTTGGCTCGCGTATATGAAAGTGTCGCTAGCATCCATATGATAAAGAGCCCGGGCTGACATGACTAGTCATAAACCCAAAGTGGCACAGACTTACAGGGACAGGCATCCATGACCCAGCTTCGAACGTGTCGGTCATCAGCAAGTGGGTCCGGGCTGTAGCACTGGGCTAGCAGGACTCCGGTAAACCGGGCTGTAGCGGGCTAACAGGACTCCGGTACTCAAAGCGTGACATTTCCCCGAAGGGACAGACACAGGAACGAAGAAGGACACATGCCGGCCAGCCTAAGTGTTCCAGAGCAGTAGCAAGCTACCATGGCTCAGCGTAACACTAGGAGACATTTCCCGGTAAGAGAGGCTACTAAAGATAAACAACTAGATAGTCAGATCCCACACATACCAAGCATTTCAATCATACACACAATATGCTCGATATGTGCAAATACAACGAAGCATCACAACATGACTCTATGACACAAGTACTTTATTTAAGGCTCAGTGAGCCATACATAACATACACACAAAGGTACGGGTCTCACGACCCAACATACAAGTCATACAATCATACAAGCCAGCAGCGGAAGTAACTTGTCTGAGTACAGACAACTAGTAAAATAAAAGAGGCTTGGAAAGCCTCTGGCTATACTATGTGGTCCTTCACAAGCTCAGGGTCACCACCTGGGTCTTTAGCCTACTCGTTGATGTCAACGTCTACATAGAACCCATCAGAAGGGGTTGCAGCGTCTTCTGTAAAAATGTAGATTGTAGCAACATGAGTACAAAGGTACTCAGCAAGACTTACATCAGATCCTACATACATGCATAGTATCAAGAAGGGTTGGTGGAGTTATTGCAGCAAGCCAGCTTTGACTCTTGGCTAGGCTATCCTACGATACTTCAACTTGAAATAGTTTTGCGCACACGAGTCCACTATTCACCACTTCAATACACTACCGAGGATCCACCTCCGTCCTCCTACGGAGGAGCCATCCTCGGCACTCACACTTATCTTGAGGCTTTTAGTAGTTTCCATTTACTTGTCTATGAACTGTATAGGCAACCAAGTAGTCCTTTACCGCGGACGCGGCTATTCGAATAGATCATGTTAACCCTGCAGGGGGTACTTCTTCATACACGCTCTCACCACTTACCGTCGTTTACACGACATGTACTCGGCAACCTTCAAGCGGAAGCCCAACGTGGGTGTCGGCCACGACCTACCTAATCACCTAAGCCTCCAGTCCAGGTTTATCGCCTATTCAGGTTCCATCCGCAGGGAGTCCGGCCGAGGTTTCCCATACGGCCCCGAACGATGTGAACAGGGTTCCCGAGATACCTAACGGGTATTCGGTACACCCGGCCACGTACCTACCGCATCACAGCCCACCCCTAGGGTCAGCGCTGTCCACGGCCTCCAGTAGGCTACAAACACCAGAAACTACTTGCAACTCCTGGACGGAGAACTAGGGTGAATAAGAAGTCGAGAGGGTCCATTGGTTTCGGGCCCAATGCATGGTAGTAGCTGATTCTTAAATCACACATACAGATCTCAGTGCTTAAGGTCGGCTTCAATGAAACAACCCACCATGTACTCCTACATGGCCTCTCATCGATACCTTTACCAAATCGTGTTCACCACACCACTCTCATTACCGACATAATCATTTCACTCTAGCCCATCACCCAGATAAACCAGACCTGACACGACTCTAAGCATAGCAGGCATAGCAAGGTAGGAACAACACATACATATGGCTCAATCAACTCCTACACATGCTAGTGGGTTTCATCTAGTTACTGTGGCAATGACAGGTCATGCAGAGGAAATGGGTTCAACTACCGTAGCACACAGCAGTTTGAATCGCGTTGTCTTAATGCAGTAAAAGAGAGCAGGAGCGAGAACATGGGATTGTATCGATATGATCAAATGGTTGGTTGCTTGCCTGATGGTTCGATGCACGGATACGGTTCTTCGTTAGGGTAGTCACGGTACTCCTCGGGGACAGATCCTGTCGTAAAGGATAACGATACACAGGCATCACCAAACAATGTGCAACAATATGATGCATGCATGAAACATGGCAATATGAGTGTGTTGGGCTAATGCAACTAAAGCCAGAAGGGTTTGAACAAATTTGAATCAAAGATTCAAATTTCAATTTCAAGTATGGCCTTTTAAAGTGCTTTTCCTTGTTCTGATTAAAACATCCATTTAACTTGTTGGATCATGCATGAAATAGTACAGATGGATAGATTGGATTTTTCTGATCATTTTTCATATATAATTTGTCCAATTTGGAGTTACAGAATAAAAGTTATGAATTTTTGAAGTTTAATTAATATTCTGGAATTTCCTGATTTAATTTAAATCCAGAAATATCATTTACTGCGTCAGCCTGACGTCACAGTGACATCAGCAGGTCAACAGGGCTGGCTCGGGTCAAACCTGACGTGTGGGGTCCACACGTCAGTGACACAGGGGCTAATCCCGTGTTGACCCGGGCTGGTTACCTTTGACTAAGCCCTGGGGCCCACTTGTCAGCGTCAGTAGGTGGTGGTTTAGTGGCTAATTAACTAGGCCATGTCAGCTCGCCGGAGTTCTGGCCGGCGGCGACCATCAGTGCGGCGGCGATAGTGGTTTTGGTCATTTCGGCCACCAAATGAACCGCGGAGGCCACCGGAGTGAAGCTGAGGACGACCCGCGGCTCTTGGCGGAGTCCGTTGGGGTCGGGGTGGCCGGAGTCGACGGCGGCGAGCTCGGCTGCGGCGGCCGGGGTTCGGTCGTGCACGGGAACGGTGTTGCAGGGTGTTAGGGGGGGTGTTGGAGCGTGCTACGTGCTCCTAGTGAGATGTGGAGCACGATGGCGTGCTCGGTTGGGCGCTACGGCGATCGTGGCCACGACGGCGACATCGCCGGCGGCGTGAAGCTTTCGGCCGCGGTGGGGCTAGGGCCTAGGGGTCGGGAGAGAGCAGGGGAGAAGGGGGAAACGGTGGCGTAGCTCACCGCGGTTGCAGTGGGCGTCGAAGCGGGCTCGGGGACGCGTCGGAGACGACGAATTTGACGGCGACGGTGGTCGGAGTCCGAAGGGGGAAACGGCGACGTGGCGGCGATGCAGGGCTTCCGGGGACCCGTGGAGCGGTGGGGAGGAAGAAGGAGTCGAGGCGGAGCTTCTGAGCTGGTCGGGGAAGCGAGGGGTGGTCGGAGACGGTGGCTAAGGCGAACGGCGGCGACGGTGAGCTTCGGCCGTGAGAGAGAGAGAGAGTGAGGGAGAGCCGGGGGAGAGTGAATGGGGTGTCGGCGAGGTCGGGGCGACGACCAGAAGACGATCCACGCGGCGCAACGGCGACCAGGGCGATGCAGAGAGGCTGGGTGGTGCGTGGCGAGCTCGGGCGCGCCATGCTCACCTCCCTGCCTGCTCTGGCGAGGGGAAGCAGCTGGCTGGCACGGGCCAGCACAGTGCTGGGCCGGCTGGGCTGGGCCGCACAGGTAAGTCTTCCCCTTTCTTTATTTTCTGTTTTCTGATTTTATTTAATATAACTGCAACTTTGTTGAATTAAATAAAATACCTAGGCAACTCCAAAAATCACCAAACTACTCCTGGTCCATAGTTGGATTATTTCCAACATGAAACATTTTAGTTTGGAGATATTTGAGCATTTAAATATTTTATATAATTTTAAATGCCCAAATTCAAATAGTTATGATTTAATTCAAAACCCTAGGATGGCCTAGGAAAATGTGCACCACTTTTGGCAGAGGTTCTGAACCAAGGCAAAAATGATGGGCATTTTAGAAGGGCATTTCAGGTTCATTGAAAAATTATTTTAGTAAACCCTAGTTGGTTTCAGAGGGGACTGGGGGTCCTGTCATCCCCATTTCAAGTTTCTGATGAATGAGTAAACATGATGCAACACTCTAATGCATAACTAGCTAGGGTGTGACAACTCACCCCCACTCAAAAGAATCTCGTCCCGAGATTTGGGTTCCTCCGGGAAGAAGGCGGGATATTCAAGTCGAAGACGATCCTCCCTTTCCCAGGTTGCTTCATCTTCAGAATGGTGCGACCATTGAACTTTGAGAAACTTGATATTATGACGTCGCGTGGTACGTTCGGCTTGATCGAGGATACGAATGGGGTACTCTCGATAGGTAAGATTATCTTGGAGATCAAGCGTTTCGTGGTCCACTTCACGGATAGGATCCGAGAAGCAACGCCTGAGTTGAGAAATGTGGAAGACATCGTGAACTCTGGAGAGGTGCGGAGGTAGTTCCAATTGGTAGGCAACTTCTCCTCGTTTGGCAAGAATGCGAAAAGGTCCAATGTAACGAGGAGCCAATTTGCCTTTGATACCGAAACGATGGGTTCCCTTCAGAGGGGTGACCCGAAGATAAGCCTTCTCGTCAACCTCGAAAGTCATAGCCTTATGTTTTCGGTCATATTGACTCTTTTGACGAGATTGGGCTGTTTTCAACTTTTCACGAACGATACGAACTTGTTCTTCTGCTTCCTGAATCATATCCGGGCCAAAGAATTGTCTTTCCCCGGTCTCTGACCAGTTAAGGGGTGTTCGACATCGCCGTCCATAGAGGACTTCAAAAGGGGCTTTACCCAAGCTGGATTGATAGTTGTTGTTGTAAGCGAATTCGGCAAATGGAAGGCACTTCTCCCAGTCCATTCCGAACGAGATAACAGAGGCTCGAAGCATGTCTTCTAGAATCTGATTGACGCGTTCCACTTGACCACTTGACTGAGGGTGGAAAGCGGTGCTAAAGGAGAGACGGGTTCCCATAGCATTTTGGAAACTTTCCCAAAATCGAGAGGTGAAAAGACTTCCTCGATCCGAATTGATTTCCAAAGGGACACCATGAAGAGACACTATTCGGGAGATGTATAAGTCTGCCAGCTGACTAGCGGTTATACTCTCACGAACAAGTAAGAAATGAGCTACTTTGGAAAGACGATCGACCACAACGAAAATAGCATTATTCCCTCTTTTGGTCCTGGGAAAACCGGTAATGAAATCCATACCAATTTTATCCCATTTCCATTCAGGAATAGCTAATGGTTGAAGGGTGCCAGCAGGCCGTTGATGCTCTGCTTTTACACGACGACAGACGTCGCAATTAGCAATATACTGAGTGATTTCTCTCTTCATCCTAGTCCACCAGAACCTCTGGCGTAGGTCCTGATACATTTTTGTGCTACCGGGGTGAATGGTGAGAGGAGATTCATGAGCTTCCTTAAGGATTAATCGCCTTAGGTTGCGCACTTTGGGAACTACTAGTCGATTCCCGAAGTATACGACTCCTTGATCATTAACGGAGAAACAATTCCCAATTCCTTTCTGAATGTTTCTCTTGATGCGGGAGATTCCCGGATCTACCTTCTGTGCGTTGATAATTTGATCCGTAAGGGTAGGTTTTGCCACCAAGGTGGAGAGAAAACCTTGAGGTACAATGTGAAGGTTAAGCTTCCGAAATTCCTCATGGAGAAGCGGTTGACTTTGTTGTAACATCAGGTTGTTACAATAAGATTTACGACTTAGCGCATCAGCCATGACGTTGGCTTTCCCTGGGGTATAGGTTATCCATAAGTCGAAGTCTGTGATCAATTCAACCCAACGTCTCTGCCTGAGATTCAAATCCGGTTGGGTGAAAATATACTTCAGACTTTGGTGATCAGTGAATATTTCGCAACGATTACCGAGGAGATAATGTCACCAGGTCTTAAGTGCATAGACTACGGCTGCAAGCTCTAAGTCATGAGTGGGATAATTCTCCTCATGTGGGTGCAATTGCCGTGAAGCGTAAGCAATTACGTGTCGATCTTGCATGAGAATGCAACCTAGTCCTTGTCGCGAGGCGTCGCAGTAGATAACAAAGTCCTTGGAGAAGTCTGGCGGTACCAGTACGGGAGCAGAGGTCAGGCGTCTTTTCAGTTCCTGAAAGCTGTGCTCACATTGTGGAGTCCATTCGAACTTCTTATCTTTCTTGAGGAGTTCAGTTAGAGGTTTAGCAACCTTGGAGAAGTTCTCGACAAAGCGACGGCAATAGCTCGCTAAGCCTAGAAAACTCCGAACTTGCTTGACTGATTCGGGCGGAGTCCAATCAAGGACGGCTTGAACTCGCTCAGGGTTAACAGCAATACCTTTACCAGATATTACATGACCCAGATAGGTCACTTCTGACAACCAGAATTCACATTTAGAGAATTTGGCATAAAGGCGATGCTCTCGAAGTTTCTTCAACACTAGCCTTAGATGTTCGGCATGTTCTTTCTCGTTCTTGGAGTAGATGAGTATATCATCGAGATAAACCACGACGAATTTATCCAAATACTCCATGAAGATTGAGTTCATTAACCGAGAAAAGGTGGCTGGAGCGTTGGTTAATCCGAAGGACATAACGGTGTACTCGTATTGGCCATAGCGAGTAACAAAGGCCGTTTTAGGAATGTCCCCGTTTCTGATTTTGATTTGATGGTAGCCCAACCTCAAATCCATCTTGGAGAAGACTGAGGATCCAGCGAGCTGATCATACAGGTCGTTGATCCTGGGAAGTGGATATTTGTTCTTGATTGTGACCAAATTGACAGGTCGGTAATCTACAACCATCCGGTCCGTACCATCCTTTTTCTTAACGAATAGGACGGGGCAAGCCCACGGAGATGAACTAGGGCGGATGAAACCCTTTTTCCAGGATTCATCGAGTTGTTTCTTAAGCTCGGCTAGTTCTAGGGGTGCCATCTTATAGGGTCTTCTAGTAATCGGAACGGTTCCTGGAATGAGATCTATTACGAACTCAACATCCCTGTCAGGTGGAACACCTGGCAATTCCTCTGGAAAGACATCCGGGAAGTCACGGACTACCGGAACGTCCTCAAGGTCTGGCAAAGGGCTGGCGTTAAGAGAATATAATTGTCGCTTGGCTATTCGGGTCAAGACATTGACTATCTTCCCCGAAGGATGGGTGAGTTGAACAGTCCTAGAGAAGCAATCAATTTTGGCTTGATGAGCTGACATCCAGTCCATACCCAAAATGATATTAATATCCGAAGATTTAAGGGCTATCAAGGATGCAAGGAAAACAAGTCTGTCGACTTGGATCTCATTTCCATAACTTACCCTAGAGGTCTGCCATCTAGACCCAGGGGTAGAGATTTCCATAGTGGATGGCAAGTCACAGAATGCAACGTTATGCAAACGGGCATAACTTTCAGATATAAAAGAATGGGAGGCTCCTGTATCGAAAAGAACGGATGCCGGGTGGCAATTAACAAGAAGCGTACCGAGAACGACGTTGGGGTCCTCTTGAGCTTCTTCGGCAGAGATACAGTTGACATGGCCACGTGAAGCGGTGACCGGTTTGGCATGGAACACCTTCCCTGTCGGCTTGCCACGGCCAACAGCTTTAGCAGATTGATTGGGGTTGGTCTGGGGACACTCGCGCATATAATGACCAGATTCCCCACACTTGAAACAAGTCACGGAACTGGTACGTGGAGGAGCATTATTGGATGGACCCCCATAGGGCTTGGCCGGTGCAGACTGTTGAACAGGGCGAGGCGCCTGGAAAGATGGCCTCGGTGTGAACCTGGGTGGCAGGGCGGTATTGGGTACCCACACGCGGCGTTTCTGAGGACCAGCACCGGATGAGGAACCCATATCACGTCCATGATTGCGTGTTGCATCATAATCAGTCTGACCAGTTTCAGCACTGATGGCTTTGTTGACAAGTTTCGAAAAAGATGTGCACTCATGCAGACGGAGGTCGCGGCGAAGCTCAGGGCTAAGGCCCTTTCGGAACCTTGCTTGCTTCTTGGCGTCAGTAGAAACTTCCTCAGTTGCATATCGTGCGAGATTACCAAACTCTCTGCTATAGGCATCCACAGAAAGTCGGCCTTGGGTGAAACTGCAAAATTCTTCACGTTTACGGTCCATGAGACCCTCCGGAATGTGATGTTCACGGAAAGCCTCGCTGAACTCAGCCCAAGTAGTGACATGGCCCGCTGGGCGCATGGCTCCATAATTCTCCCACCATAGACTGGCGGGGCCTTCAAGATGATATGCGGCGAAGTGACCTTGTCAGCCTCCGCTACCAACGCGGAACGCAGCTTGTGAGAGATACTGCGAAGCCAGTCATCAGCGTCGAGAGGCTCGACGGAGTGGTGGAACGTGGGTGGATGCAATTTGATAAAATCACTGAGTGATACCACGTTAGCCCTCTGATGGTGTGCTGTATTCTGTTCTATACGCTCCAACAAACGGTTTGTCTCCCGCTTGTTTCTCTCAGCTTCCATCATCACCTCGGCTAGTGAAGGAGGATGAGGCAGATTTTCATTCCTGGCTTCACTGCCTTCGGCCTGCTCTTGGGAAGCAGGATTAGCGCGCGTGTTGACCATCCTAGGTAGACAAGACAATGATTTAGTCAGGATGGTAAAATTCCGACATAGGATACATAAGGTAAGGAATAACTCGAAATGCAAGATGATCATCCGTATGACATGGTAGATACAGAAACTGCTTCTTTATTCCATCGTCATGCACACCATACAAGGTTTAGTACAAGACCAAACAAAGTACTATTATGGTGAGAAAAGGATTACATCTCGTCAGAGGCATTCCAAGCTCCTATACATTATTTTCTACACCTCCGGAAAGAGTACGAACTAGGACATATCCCACGAGTCACGCGGAACGATAGATGACACAGCTAGTGCGAACTAGTGATGCTACCCCTAACTCAGACCGATCCGTAGTAGTCCTCATAAAAGTCACCTCCATAGCCTGGAAGCTCAACATGTTCATCCGGAAACAGACGATCTCGCGGAGCTTGTGGACCATAGGGGCTAGGATGAGGCCTTGGACCAACAAACGGTGGCCTGTGGGGACCGCGAGGTGGGGTGATGCCTCCTACATCACGCCAAACCATCACGTCCGGCAGAGCAGATCTCACAGGATAGAGATCGCGCATATCCGAATATCCAGCTTGCACCGCTGGTGCGAACCGAGTCAAGGTGGCCCAGTGATCGGCACGGGTATTGAAGAGCTCTAACCTTAAGGCCCGATTTTCACGGTCCTTATCCTCGAGCATCTCAGCAGTGGTGCGAGTCCGTGAATCCTCCTGAGTGGAGTCAGCATAAATAGCTTGGAGATATCCTTGTGCTCCCGGAAGTGATCCTGGCATATACCGGAAGTCAGAGTCCCGAAATAAACCAGATCTGACTCGCATAATGGTCATCATAGAGTAGGCGGCATCCTGCACAGCCATCTCGATAGTAACCCCGAGTCCATAGGAGCAGTGAAGAGGCTCAGTGGATCCAGGATAAGATGGAAATATCCTGACAGTGCAGAGATACTGGCTTTGATTAAAATCTCGGAATTGCTCTTCGACCGTGTACTCAGGATACCAGCGGTATCCAGCCTCAGTCATTACCCTGACCAACTTAGCAGTATGGCCGGGTACATCTAGGCATCGAGTTAGGCGAACCACTTGATTGAGGTCGCGAGTGGCCATCTGAAAGCATAATCATAATGCAAGGCATTAGAATTTCTAGCAAAATTTCGGCAGCATAACAGCTGTAAATGCTCAAAAAGGATATTGAGACATTTGACAAAGGATTTCGTACACACCCAACATCATCATATCAAAGTTCTGGAACCATTCTAACAACATAATGTGGTAGTAGAACTGAACTAGGCTTGTAACCATCAAACTTATAAGGTACTACTGATTAGTAACACGTGATCCTGATAGAGAGAGTAGATCCTAATTCCTTAACCCCCGGTGGAAGAATGGACTGACTCAGATCAGAAAGTGATAAGGTATAAGGAGTAAAAAGAGCCTTACGTTCCAACCCACAAACAATTCCCCTACATATAACTAAAGAATTTCTAGACTCAACATCGACCAGTTTGGCTTGGAGAACCTACAGGCAGTCCTGCTCTGATGCCAACGCTGTCAGGACCCCGACTCGATGTCACATCGATCTAGCTGGTAACACCTCATATCACTTTGCGGCCTCACGCACGGTATTCCCACGGGTGTCGTCTTACCTTTTCCCGGGACCGTTTGCGCCTTTTGGCTCGCGTATATGAAAGTGTCGCTAGCATCCATATGATAAAGAGCCCGGGCTGACATGACTAGTCGTAAACCCAAAGTGGCACAGGCTTACAGGGACAGGCATCCATGACCCAGCTTCGAACGTGTCGGTCATCAGCAAGTGGGTCCGGGCTGTAGCACTGGGCTAGCAGGACTCCGGTAAACCGGGCTGTAGCGGGCTAACAGGACTCCGGTACTCAAAGCGTGACATTTCCCCGAAGGGACAGACACAGGAACGAAGAAGGACACATGACGGCCAGCCTAAGTGTTCCAGAGCAGTAGCAAGCTACCATGGCTCAGCGGTAACACTAGGAGACATTTCCCGGTAAGAGAGGCTACTAAAGATAAACAACTAGATAGTCAGATCCCACACATACCAAGCATTTCAATCATACACACAATATGCTCGATATGTGCAAATACAACGAAGCATCACAACATGACTCTATGACACAAGTACTTTATTTAAGGCTCAGTGAGCCATACATAACATACACAAAGGTACGGGTCTCACGACCCAACATACAAGTCATACAGTCATACAATCCAGCAGCGGAAGTAACTTGTCTGAGTACAGACAACTAGTAAAACAAAAGAGGCTTGGAAAGCCTAGCTATACTACGTGGTCCTTCACAAGCTCAGGGTCACCACCTGGGTCTTAAGCCTACTCGTTGATGTCAACGTCTACATAGAACCCATCAGAAGGGGTTGCAGCGTCTTCTGTAAAAATGTAGATTATAGCAACATGAGTACAAAGGTACTCAACAAGACTTACATCAGATCCTACATACATGCATAGTATCAAGAAGGGTTGGTGGAGTTATTGCAGCAAGCCAGCTTTGACTCTTGGCTAGGCTATCCTACGATACTCCAACTTGAAATGGTTTTGCGCACACGAGTCCACTACTCACCAATTCAATACCCTACCGAGGATCCGCCTCCGTCTTCCTACGGGAGAGCCATCCTCGGCACTCACACTTATCTTGAGGCTTTTAACATTTTCCATTTACTTGTCTATGAACTGTATAGGCAACCAAGTAGTCCTTTACCGCGGACGCGGCTATTCGAATAGATCATGTTAACCCTGCAGGGGGTACTTCTTCATACACGCTCTCACCACTTACCGTCGTTTACACGACATGTACTCGGCAACCTTCAAGCGGAAGCCCAACGTGGGTGTCGGCCACGACCTACCTAATCACCTAAGCCTCCAGTCCAGGTTTATCGCCTATTCAGGTTCCATCCGCAGGGAGTCCGGCCGAGGTTTCCCATACGGCCCCGAACGATGTGAACAGGGTTCCCGAGATACCTAACGGGTATTCGGTACACCCGGCCACGTACCTACCGCATCACAGCCCACCCCTACGGTCAGCGCTGTCCACAGCCTCCAGTAGGCTACAAACACCAGAAACTACTTGCAACTCCTGGACGGAGAACTAGGGTGAATAAGAAGTCGAGAGGGTCCATTGGTTTCGGGCCCAATGCATGGTAGTAGCTGATTCTTAAATCACACATACAGATCTCAGTGCTTAAGGTCGGCTTCAATGAAACAACCCACCATGTACTCCTACATGGCCTCTCATCGATACCTTTACCAAATCGTGTTCACCACACCACTCTCATTACCGACATAATCATTTCACTCTAGCCCATCACCCAGATGAACCAGACCTGACACGACTCTAAGCATAGCAGGCATAGCAAGGTAGGAACAACACATACATATGGCTCAATCAACTCCTACACATGCTAGTGGGTTTCATCTAGTTACTGTGGCAATGACAGGCCATGCAGAGGAAATGGGTTCAACTACCGTAGCACACAGCAGTTTGAATCGCGTTGTCTTAATGCAGTAAAAGAGAGCAGGAGCGAGAACATGGGATTGTATCGATATGATCAAATGGTTGGTTGCTTGCCTGATGGTTCGATGCACGGATACGGTTCTTCGTTAGGGTAGTCACGGTACTCCTCGGGGACAGATCCTGTCGTAAAGGATAACGATACACAGGCATCACCAAACAATGTGCAACAATATGATGCATGCATGAAACATGGCAATATGAGTGTGTTGGGCTAATGCAACTAAAGCCAGAAGGGTTTGAACAAATTTGAATCAAAGATTCAAATTTCAATTTCAAGTATGGCCTTTTAAAGTGCTTTTCCTTGTTCTGATTAAAACATCCATTTAACTTGTTGGATCATGCATGAAAATAGTACAGATGGATAGATTGGATTTTTCTGATCATTTTTCATATATAATTTGTCCAATTTGGAGTTACAGAATAAAAGTTATGAATTTTTGAAGTTTAATTAATATTCTGGAATTTCCTGATTTAATTTAAATCTAGAAATATCATTTACTGCGTCAGCCTGACGTCACAGTGACATCAGCAGGTCAACAGGGCTGGCTCGGGTCAAACCTGACGTGTGGGGTCCACACGTCAGTGACACAGGGGCTAATCCCGTGTTGACCCGGGCTGGTTAGCTTTGACTAAGCCCTGGGGCCCACTTGTCAGCGTCAGTAGGTGGTGGTTTAGTGGCTAATTAACTAGGCCATGTCAGCTCGCCGGAGTTCTGGCCGGCGGCGACCATCAGTGCGGCGGCGATAGTGGTTTTGGTCGTTTCGGCCACCAAATGAACCGCGGAGGCCACCGGAGTGAAGCTGAGGACGACCCGCGGCTCTTGGCGGAGTCCGTTGGGGTCGGGGTGGCCGGAGTCGACGGCGGCGAGCTCGGCTGCGGCGGCCGGGGTTCGGTCGTGCACGGGAACGGTGTTGCAGGGTGTTAGGGGGGGTGTTGGAGCGTGCTATGTGCTCCTAGTGAGATGTGGAGCACGATGGCGTGCTTGGTTGGGTGCTACGGCGATCGTGGCCACGACGGCGACATCGCCGGCGGTCGTGAAGCTTTCGGCCGCGGTGGGGCTAGGGCCTAGGGGTCGGGAGAGAGCAGGGGAGAAGGGGGAAACGGTGGCGTAGCTCACCGCGGTTGCAGTGGGCGTCGAAGCGGGCTCGGGGACGCGTCGGAGACGACGAATTTGACGGCGACGGTGGTCGGAGTCCGAAGAGGGGAACGGCGACGTGGCGGCGATGCAGGGCTTCCGGGGACCCGTGGAGCGGTGGGGAGGAGGAAGGAGTCGAGGCGGAGCTTCTGAGCTGGTCGGGGAAGCGAGGGGTGGTCGGAGACGGTGGCTAAGGCGAACGGCGGCGACGGTGAGCTTCGGCCGTGAGAGAGAGAGAGTGAGGGAGAGCCGGGGGAGAGTGAATGGGGTGTCGGCGAGGTCGGGGCGACGACCAGAAGACGATCCACGCGGCGCAACGGCGACCAGGGCGATGCAGAGAGGCTGGGTGGTGCGTGGCCAGCTCGGGCGCGCCATGCTCACCTCCCTGCCTGCTCTGGCGAGGGGAAGCAGCTGGCTGGCACGGGCCAGCACAGTGCTGGGCCGGCTGGGCTGGGCCGCACAGGTAAGTCTTCCCCTTTCTTTATTTTCTGTTTTCTGATTTTATTTAATATAACTGCAACTTTGTTGAATTAAATAAAATACCTAGGTAACTCCAAAAATCACCAAACTACTCCTGGTCCATAGTTGGATTATTTCCAACATGAAACATTTTAGTTTGGAGATATTTGAGCATTTAAATATTTTATATAATTTTAAATGCCCAAATTCAAATAGTTATGATTTAATTCAAAATCCTAGGATGGCCTAGGAAAATGTGCACCACTTTTGGCAGAGGTTCTGAACCAAGGCAAAAATGATGGGCATTTTAGAAGGGCATTTCAGGTTCATTGAAAAATTATTTTAGTAAACCCTAGTTGGTTTCAGAGGGGACTGGGGGTTCTGTCATCCCCATTTCAAGTTTCTGATGAATGAGTAAACATGATGCAACACTCTAATGCATAACTAGCTAGGGTGTGACAGTGACAATAATCGGGATACTTACCGATGATGACCGTAGTTTGAGGAGTTCATGTATTCACTATGTGCTAATGCTTTGTTCCGATTCTCTATTAAAAGGAGGACTTAATATCCCTTAGTTTCCATTAGGACCCCGCTGCCACGGGAGGGTAGGACAAAATATGGCATGCAAGTTCTTTTCCATAAGCACGTATGACTATATTCGGAATACATGCCTACATTACATTGACGAATTGGAGCTAGTTCGGTGTCACCCTATGTTATGACTGTTACATGATGAACCGCATCCAGCATAATTATCCATCATTGATCCAATGCCTACACGATTTCCATATACCGGTTTACGCTTATTTACTTTCCCGTTGCTATTGTTACAATCACTACAAAAATACCAAAAATATTACTTTGCTTTCATTACTCTTTTGTTACCGTTACCATCACTATCATATTACTTTGCTACTAAACACTTTCCTGCAGATATTAAGTTTCCAGGTGTGGTTGAATTGACAACTCAGCTGCTAATACTTGAGAATATTCTTTGGCTCCCCTTGTGTTGAATCAATAAATTTGGGTTGAATACTCTACCCTCGAAAGCTGTTGTGATCCCCTATACTTGTGGGTTATCAAGACTAATTTCTGGCACCGTTGCCCGGGAGCATAGCTCTATTCTTTGAGTCACTTGGGATTTATATCTGCTGGACACTATGAAGAACTTGAGAGATCCAAAAACCAAGATCTATCCCTCAACTACGAGGGGAGGTAAGGAACTGCCATCTAGCTCTGCACTTGATTCACCTTCTGTTTTGAGTAAGCTTGCGACACCTACACCTGTTTCTGCTATTCGTTCTGATATGTCACATGTTATTGATGATGCTACTTCTGCTATACATGATACTTATGATGAGACTACCTCTATGCCTGATACTACTATGCACTTAGTGATTTTCTCGAGGAACGACTTGCTAGGGCTAGAGAGATCGAAAATATTGAATCTGATTATGAAGATGAAAGTGATGATGAAGAATCACTTGTTATTCCTGAGGGTTATTTATTTGATAAAGATGCTTCTTTAGCTATTTTAGCTTGCAAAGATAGATATGAACTCAAAAGGTTATTAGCTAAATGGAATAAGCAATCTCTAAATGCTAGGATGAGTCCTGACCCTGCTTTTGCTACTTCACCTATCTGTGTTGCTGATAAGGATTATGAATTATCTGTCAATTCTGATATAATTACTTTGGTTGAATCTGATCCTTTTCATGGCTATGAATTTGAAACTGTTGTAGCACATCTTAATAAATTAAATGATATAGCCACCCTGTTCACTAATGATGAGAGATCTCGCTACTTTTATATCCTGAAAATATTTCCATTCTCATTAAAGTGTGTTGCTAAGATATGGTTTAATTCTCTTGATCCTGTTTGTGTGCGTAGTCCCCAGGATATGGTTTACTACTTCTCTGCTAAATATTTCCCTACTCATAAGAAACAAGCTGCTTTAAAGGAAACATACAACTTTGTGCAAATTAAAGAAGAGACTCTCCCACAAGCTTGGGGGAGGCTTCTCAAGTTACTTAATGCTTTGCCTGATCATCCTCTTAAGAAAAATGAAATACTTGATATCTTTTATAATGGACTAACTGATGCTACCAGAGATTACCTGGATAGTTGTGCTGGTGCTCTTTTCAGGGAAAGAACACCGGGTGAAGCTGAAATTCTATTGAATAATATGTTGACAAATGAAAGTAATTGGGCACCTCCTGAGCTAGCTCCTGAGCCAGCTCCTCAGCCAGCTCCTGCTCCAATTAATGATCCTATTCCTAAACCAACTCCAAAGAAGAGGGATATTCTATTTCTCAGTCCTGAAGATATACAAGAGGCAAAGAAATCCATGAAAGAAAAAGGTATTAAAGCTGAAGATGTTAAGAATTTACCTCCTATTGAAGAAATACATGGTCTTAATTTACCGCCTGTTGAAGAAACATATGATCTTAATCCTTTATTTATTGAAGAACCTCCAGACCTCGATAACCTGACACAGGTAGTAAAGGTAAATTCTCTCTATAGATATGATAAAGCTGAAATCCCTCCTGCTAAAATTGCTAGCCAATGCTTAGATGAGTTTGATAATTTTATGTTTAAGCAAGAAGACTTCAATGCTTATTTTGGTAGAAAATTAAAACAAGATGCTGATACGATTAAATACTTGGGTGATTATATGGTTAATATTAGAGGTGAACTTAAACTTGTTAGAAAACATGCTTCTATGCTTACCACTCAAGTAGAAGAAGTACTTAAAGCTCAAAAAGAATTGCTCAATGAGATGAATAGTAAGAAAAATAATTATGCTGTTAAAGTGGCTACTAGAACTGGTAGAATGACTCAGGAACCTTTGTATCATGAAGGCCACTGTAAGAGAATTGAGCAAGATTCTCAGAGAAATAAAATTGATGCACCTAGTTCTTCTAAAAGGAAGAAAAAGAAAAATGATAGAACTGTGCAAACTTCTAGTGAACCTATTGGTGAACCACCTGATAATCCAAATGATACCTCTATGTCTGATGCTGAAACACGATCTGGTAATGAACATGAACCTAATGAAAATGTTAATGATAATGTTCATAATAATGCTCAACCTAGTAATGATAATGATGTAGAAATTGAACCTGCTGTTGATCTTGATAACCGACAATCAAAGAATCAACGTTATGATAAGAAAGATTTTGTTGCTAGGAAACATGGTAAAGAAAGAGAGCCTTGGGTTAGGAAACCCATGCCTTTTCCTCCCAAACCATCCAAGAAAAAGGATGATGAGGATTTTGAGCGCTTTGCTAAAATGATTGGACCTATCTTTTTGCGTATGCGATTAACTGATATGCTTAAAACCAATCCTTATGCTAAGTACATGAAAAATATTATTACAAATAAAAGAAAGATACCGGAAGCTGAAATTTCCACCATACTTGCTAATTATACTTTAAGGGTGGAATACCAAAGAAACTTGGAGATCCAGGAGTACCCACTATACCATGCTCCATTAAAAGAAACTATGTTAAAACTGCTTTATGTGATCTTGGAGCCGGTGTTAGTGTTATGCCTCTCTCTATATATCGTAGACTTGATTTGAATAAGTTGACACCTACTGAAATATCTTTGCAAATGGCTGATAAATCAACTGCTATACCTATCGGTATTTGTGAGGATGTGCCTGTTATGGTTGCAAACGTTACTATTTTAACGGACTTTGTTATTCTTGATATTTTCGAGGATGATAGTATGCCTATTATTCTTGGAAGACCTTTTCATAATACTATAGGGGCTGTTATTGATTGCAACAAAGGCAATGTCACTTTTCATGTTAATGGTAATGAGCATACAGTACACTTCCCGAGGAAACAACCTCAAGATCATAGTATCAATTCTGTCGATTATATTTGGAGCTTTTGAATTTCCTCTTCCTACTGTCAAGAAGAAATATGATATACTTATTATTGGAGATGTGCATATCCCCATTGAGGTAACCTAGTGTTATTCAAAATTTCTCCGGTTTCTCATGTTAATCGGAATGAGTTTGTTAACAAGACTTGATCAACCTTGTTGGTGGATTCCTTTTGACGAGCATGAGATGGATGAAACTAGAAGCACAACCTTCTGTATCCTCTCTATAATTTCTGTTATTTAGTAGAAGTAAAGTAAACATAAATAATTTTTTGTCTGTTATCTGATTATCCGTGCAATATAAAAATACCTCAAAAATAAAAGTTCTCCAAATGCCCTGAAAATTAAATATGATTTTTTCTAGAATATTTGAGGATTTATGGGACAAATAACACACCAGGAGGGCCAACCACCTTGCCACGAGGGTGGAGGGCACGCTCACCCCCCTAGGGCACGCCCCCTGCCTCGTGGGCTGACGGTGGCCCTCCTCCACTTATTACTGCACCCACACACTTCATCTTCCTCCCACAAACACAAATAACCAGCTCAAACCCGAGTCCAAGCTCGTTTTGCTACCATTTTCGATCTCCTTGCTCAAAACACCTCTCACAAAACTGCTTGGGGAGATTGTTCCTTGGTATGTGACTCCTCCATTGGTCCAATTAGTTTTTGTTCTAGTGCTTTATTCATTGCAAATTTTTGCTTCTTAGGTAACCCTGCTCTTGACATTGCATGTCAAATTTATATGGTCAAAAGTAGTTTTGATGCATGATATAGGCCCTAGGCACTTGTAGGAGTAGTTGCTATCAATATTATTGAGTGTGGTTTACTTTTATTTTGAAGTTACTAAAAATTTCAGATTTTTTTCAGAAAATGATGAGGAGACTATTGAGGGGCTCATCGAGCCAAAGCTCGAAGGAAAAGACACTGAAGCCTAAGTATAATTTGCCGCGCACCGCGGAGGTTTGGGCGTGTGAATGGCCCTCCAAGGATTTCTTGAGAGCAGCCGGGATTTACGAAGATTTTCATGAGTTGGCTCATAATGTAGGCCTCACCGCTTTCCTCCACGACCAATGCGATCAGTATCTCTTACTCACAAATACCTTTGTGCAAAACTTTCATTTTCATTCTAGGAACTCACCACCTACGGTGGAATTTCATTTATATGATGAGCATAAGGAGATGTCACTTTATGATTTGTGTCGGATTTGTTTAGTCCCTTTTTGGGGCAAGACAGAAGAACCACATCATGATGATGTGGAGGGATTTATTAATACTATCACTGTAGGGGAAACTAGGAAGGTTTCTGATGCACGAATCACTAGCATACATTTTCCGGTTTTACGTTACTTTGCATTATTTGCTAGTCGTTGCTTAATTGGACGCGGAAACTCCGGAAACCTTAGTATCCCTGATATTATTATTTTGCTCCAAGGTTTATACAGTGATAACACTTTTAGTATGGGCGGCATTATTGCTAGACAGTGAAGTATGAACCGTACTAAGGGTCCCATCTTTGGAGGCATCTATGCTACACGCCTAGCTACACATTTTCGCATACCTATTAGGCATGCTGAGAAGGAAGAAAAAGTGCTGCCTCATGTTTATTTAGATTATAAAAGTATGGTGGCACATGATTTCATTGTTAAGAATAGGGCAGGAGAGCTTAAATATCAATTGTTCTTTAATAAACATCATCCTGAGACCTTTACCTTGCCTGCTCCTGCTTTGTTTGATTTGACTGTAGGAAAGTACCTTGTTCCATTGACGGCTATCCACGCCTACCGGAACCCTGCACCAGCCAAGGAGCCAGAACCGGAACCACAATTTGATCCTTCACGACAGTCTAACTATCAGTGGGATCTGGAGATGATTGCCAGCCAGTGGCAATCAGAGCCTTCTTCTTCCTCATCACAGTACGACCCCAACAACTATTGTTATGGATATCAGCCAGGCCAGCCATGGCCATAGACCAACTTAGGCCAATAGCCTAAGCTTGGGGGAGTACGTATTTCCCACCGACATTACATTTATGTTCACACACTCATTGCTAGATGTCGGTGCTCATACTTTTTCACTATATCATCCATGCTAGTTTATTTCCTTTTATGCTTTCTTCTTGTGTGTTTAATAAACCTTAAGAAAACCAAAAAAATTAGTTGTAGCTTTTAATTAATTTACTTTCCATGCTTGTAGTATTAATTAAAAAGGAAACCCAAAAATATTTCCTGTTCTTATTTTGCTTGTTGGGAGTTTTCCTGTGTAAATAGTTTTATTTCTTTTCTTTTCTTTGGGGGTTAGTAGGAGAAGACCATGATTAAATTGTTGAAGTGGCTCTTATATGCTTCATTTTTGATTTAACCGAGAGCCCATATTGCCTTGTCTTCTCCTGTTTATTGAATGCTCGCAGATTCCAGCTTAGTCCAATGCACGTGCACTCTTATTATTATTCACATCGTTCGGTCGTGCAAGTGAAAGGCAATTATGATGATATATGATGGACTGACTGAGATGAGAAAATCTGGTATGAACTCGACCTCTTTTGTTTTTGTAAATATGATGAGTTCATCGTTCTTGATTCAGCTTGTTATGAATAAACATGTTTGCAATGACAATTAGAGATCATAGTTTCTTGTGCCATGCTTGATTAGCTATGAGTTATAATGGTTTACCTTGTGTGCCAACATGCTATTAAAATGGTTATGATGTGGTATGATAAGGTGGTATCCTCCTCTGAACGATTTAAGTGACTTGACTTGGCACATGTTCACGCATGTAGTTGAAACAAATCAACATAGCCTTCATGATATTTATGTTCATGGTGGATTATATCCTACTCATGCTTGCATCCAATGTTTATTAATTTTAATGCATGTACATGGATGTTGTCGCTCTCTAGTTGGTCGCTTCCCAGTCTTTTGCTAGCCTTCACCTGTAGTAAGCGGGAGTACTGCTTGTGCATCCAGACTCCTTAAACCCCAAGTTATTCCACATGAGTCCACTATACCTTCCTATATGCGGTATCTACCTGCCGTTCCAAGTAAACTTGTATGTGCCAAACTCTAATACTTCAAATAATTATCCTATTTTGTATGCTCGAATAGCTCATGTATCAACTAGGGTTGTCTGTATCTTCCATGTTAGGCGGGTTATTCTCAAGAGGAGTGGACTCCGCTCCTCACTCACGAGATAAAGGGCTGGTCACCGGGATGCCCAGTCCCATGCTTTATGCAAACTAAATCAAAAATAATTGCAAACAGAACTCCCCCTGGGACCTGATGTATGTTGGAGACACTCGTTGTTTCGAGCAAGCCATGGATTGATGTTTGTTGGTGGAGGGGGGGGTATAAACTTTACCTTTCTGTTTGGGAACCGCCTATAATGTGTGTAGCATGGAAGATATCACCATCTCTTGGTTTTTATGTTGACAATGAAAGTATACCGCTCAAAATGTTATTCACCTCTATTTCAAAACCGAGCTCTGGCACCTCTACAAATCCCTGCTTCCCTCTGCGAAGGGCCTATCTATTTACTTTTATGTTGAGTCATCACCCTCTTATTAAAAAGCACCAGTCGGAGAGCGCAGTTGTAATTTGCATTCATTATTGTTAATTTATATTGGGTGTGACTATGATTGGATCTCTTTTACCATGAATTACAATGTCTAGTTAGTCCTTGATCTTTAAAGTTGCTCTGCATTTATGTTTTGCGGTCTCAGAAAGTGCTAGCGAGATACCATCTTGTTATATCATATTATGATTGTTTTGAGAAAGTGTTGTCATCCGAGATTTATAATTATGGCTGGCTAGTTGATTATGCTATTGATATGGGTAATCATGAGATCTGAGAATTATTGCAAATATCGTTAGTTACGATCTTTGCTGAAAACTTGAATGCTTGCTTGACATATTTATAACAACAGGAGTAAACAGAGTTTGTAAAAGTTTTTCTTTATTTCTTTCAGTTTGTCAACTGAATTACTTGTGGACAAGCAAGGGTTTAAGCTTGGGGGAGTTGATATGTCTCCAACGTATCTACTTTTCCAAACACTTTTGCCCTTGTTTTGGACTCTAACTTGTATGATTTGAATGGAACTAACCCGGACTGACGCTGTTTTCAGCAGAATTGCCATGACGTTGTTTTATGTGCAGAAAACAAAAGTTCTCGGAATGACCTGAAACTCCATGGGATATCTTACAATAAATAATAAAAAATCCTCGCCAAAGATGAAGACCAGGGGGCCCACACCCTTCTCACAAGGGTGGGCCCCCCTAGGGCGTGTGCCCTACCTCCTGGGCCCCCTGGAGACCCCCCGAATCCAACTCTATACAACTTCTTTCGGGGAGAAAAAAATAAAGGAGAATAAATCATCGCGTTTTACGATACGGAGCCGCCGCCAAGCCCAAAAACCTCTCAGGAGTGCTGATCTAGAGTCCATTCGGGGCTCCGGAGAGGGGGATTCATCACTGTCGTCATCATCAACCATCCTCCATCACCAATTTCATGATGCTCACCGCCATGCGTGAGTAATCCCATCGTAGGCTTGCTGGACGGTGATGGGTTGGATGAGATTCACCATGTAATCAAGTTAGTTTTGTTAGGGTTTGATTCCTAGTATCCACTATGTTCTGCGATTAATGTTGATATAACTTTGGTATGCTTAATGCTTGTCACCAGGGCCCGAGTACCATGAGTTCAGATCTCAACCTATTATGTTTTCATCAATATATGAGAGTTCTAGATCCTATCTTGCATGTCTATAGTCACCTATTATGTGTTATGATCCGTTAACCCCGAAGTGACAATAATCAGGATACTTACCGGTGAAGACCGTAGTTTGAGGAGTTCATGTATTCACTATGTGCTAATGCTTTGTTCCGGTTCTCTATTAAAAGGAGGCCTTAATATCCTTAGTTTCCATTAGGATCCCGCTGCCACACGGGAGGGTAGGACAAAATATGGCATGCAAGTTCTTTTCCATAAGCACGTATGACTATATTCGGAATACATGCCTACATTACATTGACGAATTGGAGCTAGTTATGTGTCACCCTATGTTATGATTGTTACATGATGAATCGCATCCAGCATAATTATCCATCATTGATCCAATCCCTACGAGCTTTCCATATACTGGTTTACGCTTATTTACTTTCCCGTTGCTATTGTTACAATCACTACAAAAATACCAAAAATATTACTTTGCTTTCATTACTCTTTTTTTACCGTTACCATCACTATCATATTACTTTGCTACTAAACACTTTCCTGCAGATATTAAATTTCCAGGTGTGGTTGAATTGACAACTGAGCTGCTAATACATGAGAATATTCTTTGGCTCCCCTTGTGTCAAATCAATAAATTTGGGTTGAATACTCCCCCATCCCGGCGAGGCCTAAACAAGAACGAGCCATGGCAAGCAACGACATGGCATGCCGCGGCGTCGCATGCGGAGGCGAGTCTGTAACATGACTTGCCCCTGCACGGCACCGCACCACACCGAGGTGCACAGTTGTACTGACACATCTTCCTTGTATGGACTTGCCCCCATTATCTATCTTTAGGGTTGTGTGGGTGCGTGTGGGGGGAAACAGAATAACCACACTCCGCCTGTCAAATGAGCACCCTGCCGCGTTAGCGCGAGGCCGAGCCGAGGGGAGGGGGTTGGAACCCCCCTCCCCCATCCTGGCGAGGCCGAGCCAGGAACGAGCCAGGAACAAAATAACCCCACCGCGCCTATCAAACGAGCGCACTGCCGCGCTAGCGCGAGGGCGAGCGGAGGCGAGTCCGTAACATGACTTGCGCCCGCAACGCACCACACCGCACTGAGGGGCATAGTTGTACTGACACATCTTCCTTGTATGGACCTGCCCCCATTATCTATCTTTAGGGGTGTGTGGGATCGTGTGTGGGAAACAGAATAACAGCATTGCGCCTGTCAAACGAGCGCACTTCCGCGCTAGCGCGAGGCCGAGCTGGGGGGAGGGGTCGGGACCCCCCCTCCCCCATCCCGGCGAGGCCGAGCCAGGAACGAGCCGTAGCAGGCGACGGCGCGGCATGCTGCGGCGTCGCATGCGGAGGTGAGTCCGTAAAATGACTTGCCCCCGCACCGCACCGCACCCCACCGAGGGGCATATTTGTACTGACACACGTTCCTTGTATGGACATGCCCCCATTATCTATCTTTAGGTGTGCGTGGGTGCGTGTGGGAGGGAAACAGAATAACCGTACTCTGCCTATCAAATGAGTGCATTGCCGCGTTAGCGCAAGGCCGAGCCCTCCGCCATCCCGGCAAGGCCGAGCCAGGAACGAGCCATAGTAGGCGACAACGCGGCGTGCCACAGCATCGCATCTGGAGGCGATTCTGTAACATAACTTGCCCCCGCATCGTACCGCACTGCACCGAGGGGCATAGTTGTACTAACACAACTTCCTTGTATGGACTTGTCCCCATTATCTATCTTTAGGGGTGTGTGGGTGCGTGTGGGTGGGGAAACAGAATAACTTCATGCACCTATCAAACGAGCGCGCTGTCGCCTTAGCACGAGGGCGAGCCAGGGGGGAGGGACCCCCTCCACCATCCCGATAAGGCCGAGCCAGGAACAAGCCGTAGCAGGCGACTACGCGGCGTGCCACGGCATCGCATGCGAAGGCTACTCCGTAACATGACTTGCCCCCGCACCGCACCGCCCCGAGGGGCATAGTTGAAATGACACATCTTCCTTGTATGGACTTGCCCCCATTATCTATCTTTAGGGCTGGGTGGGTGCGTGTGGTAGGGAAACAGAATAACCTCACTGCGCTTGTCAAATGAGCGCACTGCCACGTTAGCGCGAGGCCGAGCCGGGGAGGGGGGTCGTGACCCCCTCCCCCATCCCGGCAAGGCCGAGCCAGGAACCAGCCGTAGCAGGCGATGACGCGGCGTGCCGCGGCGTCGCATGCGAAGGTGAGTTTGTAACATGACTTGCCCCCGCACTGCACTGAGGGGCATAGTTGTGCAGACACATCTTCCTTGGATGGACTTGCCCCATTATCTATCTTTAGGGGTTTCTGGGTGCATGTGGGCGGAAACAGAATAACCGCACTGCGCCTGTTAAACGAGTGCACTGCCGCATTAGCGCGAGGTGGAGCTGGGGGTAGGGGGGAGGGACCTCCCTCCCCCATCTCGGCGAGGCAGAGCCAGGAACGAGCCGTAGCAGGCAACGACGCGGCGTGCCGTGGCGTCGCATGCGGAGGCGAGTCCGCAACATGACTTGCCCTCGCACCGAGGGGCATAGTTGTACTGACACATCTTCCTTGTATGGACTTGCCCCCATTATCTATCTTTAGGGGTGTGTGGGTGCTTGTGGGGGAGGGGGAAACAGAGTAACCGCATTGCGCGTGTCAAAAGAGCGCACTACAGCGTTAGCGCAGGGCCGAGCCGGGTGGAGAGGGGACGGGACCCCCCTCCCCCATCCTGGCGAGGTCGAGCCAGGAACGAGCCATAGCAGGCGACGACGCGGCGTGTCGTGGCGTCGCATGCGGAGGCGAGTCCGTAACATGACTTGCCCCCGCACCGCACCGTACCGTATAGAGGGGCATAGTTGTACTGACACAT
>NC_041390.1:601507629-601508677 GCF_002162155.2 Triticum dicoccoides | reverse complement strand
CATCCCGGCGAGGCCGAGCCAGGAACGAGCCATAGCAGGCGACGACGCGGCATCTGGCGGCATCCCATGTGGACGCGAGTCCGTAACATGACTTGCCCCCGCACCGCACCGAGGGGCATAGTTGTACTAACACATCTTCCTTGTATGAACTTACCCCATTATCTATCTTTAGGGGTGTGCGGGTGCGTGTGGGGGGGGGACAGAATTACCGCACCGCACCTATCAAACGAGCGCACTGCCGCGTTAGCGCGAGGGAGAGCGGAGGCGAGTCCGTAACATGACACATCTTCCTTGTATGGACCTGCCCCCATTATCTATCTTTAGGGGTGTGTGGGATCGTGTGTGGGAAACAGAATAACAGCATTGCGCCTGTCAAACAAGCGCACTTCCGCGCTAGCGCGAGGCCGAGCCGGGGGGAGGGGTCGGGACACCCCCTCCCCCACCCCGGCGAGGCCGAACTAGGAACGAGCTGTAGCAGGTGACGGCGCGGCATGCCGCGGCATCGCATGCGGAGGCGAGTCCGTAACATGACTTGCCCCCGCACCGCACCGCACCCCACCGAGGGGCATATTTGTACTGACACATGTTCCTTGTATGGACATGCCCCCATTATCTATCTTTAGGTGTGTGTGGGCGCGTGTGGGAGGGAAACAGAATAACCGTACTCTGCCTATCAAATGAGTGCCTTGTCGCGTTAGCGCGAGGCCGAGCCCTCCCCCATCTCGGCGAGGCCAAGCCAGGAACGAGCCATAGTAGGCGACAACGCGGCGTGCCACAGCGTCGCATATGGAGGCGAGTCTTTAACATAACTTGCCCCCGCACCGTACCGCACCACACCGAGGGGCATAGTTGTACTAACACAACTTCCTTGTATGGACTTGTCCTCATTATCTATCTTTAGGGGGTGTGTGGGTGCGTGTGGGGGAGGGAAACAGAATAACCGCATGCACCTGTCAAACGAGCGCACTGTCGCCTTAGCACGAGGGCGAGCCAGGGGGGAGGGACCCCCTCCACTATCCCGATGAGGCCGACCCAGGAACGAGCCGTA
>NC_041390.1:601493931-601506843 GCF_002162155.2 Triticum dicoccoides | reverse complement strand
GGCCGAGCCAGGAACGAGCCGTAGCAGGCGACGACGCGGCGTGTGGCGACGTCACATGCGGAGGCGAGTCCGTAACATGACTTGCCCCAGCACAGCACCGCACCGAGGGGCATAGTTGTACTAACACATCTTCCTTGTATGGACTTACCCCCATTATCTATCATTATGGGTGTGTCGGTGCTTGTGGTATGGAAACAGAATAACCGCACTTCGCCTGTCAAACGAGCGCACTGCCGCGTTAGCGCGAGGCCGAGCCCACCGAGGGGCATAGTTATACTGACACATCTTCCTTGCATGGACTTGCCCCCATTATCTATCTTTAGGGCACTAGTAGAAAACATGGCTTTGGTCCAGGCCGGGTCAGCCCATTAGTCCCGGTTCAGTCCAGAACCGGGACCAATGTGGGCATTGGTCCCGGTTCGTGAGCCCAGGGTGCAGGCCGGGCCACGTGGGCCATTGGTCCCGGTTCATCTGGACCTTTTGGTCCCGGTTGGTGGGACGAACTGGGACCAATGGGCCTCGCTCCTGGCACACCACCATTGGTCCCGGTTCGTGGCTTGAACCGGGACCAAAGGCTCCCCTTTAGTCCCGGCTCATGTCACCAACCGGGACCAATGAGGTGCCTATATATACCCCTCGCTCGCGAGAAGAGCACCCCAGTGCTCTGTCTTTCTCTAGCCGAGGGGGAGAGGGCTTGGTGGTGCTCTAGCTCACCTCCTATGCACACAAGGTGTTCGATGGAATGCCGGAGCCACACTACTTAAGCTTTCTCCTCTCCAAGCTCCATTTTCCATAATATGTGTCTAGGTTTAGCGGTCCGTCACGCCCCGTCCCCGTCTTCACCGCCGTCGATCACCCGCGCCGAGCTCATCGCCGGCACCACTATGGTGAGCCTCTTGTTCTTATCTTCTTTCTGAAAGGAAACATATCTTACTTGTATGTTTACATAGATACTTGCAAACAAGCAGAATGGTTTTATGTGTTGTCCATGCACTGAATGTGGGAATACGAGGTCTTACTCTAACCGGAAAATCATTCACTCCCACCTGCTTTACAAGGGTTTCATGCCACACTATAATGTTTGGACGAGGCACGGAGAAAGAGGGGTTATGATGGAAGACGGCAAAGAAGAAGAGTACGATGACAACTATGTGCCCCCTCAATACGGTGATGCTGCAACGGGGGGAGCTGGTGAAGATCAAGACGAACTAGACGATGTGCCCAATGATGCTGCAACGGGTGAAGCTGCTGAAGATCAAGAGGAACCAGACGATGTGCCCGATGATGATGATCTCCGCTGGGTCATTGTCGATGCAAGGACGCAATGCGAAAGTCAAAAGGAGAAGCTGAAGTTCGATCGCATGTTAGAGGATCACAAAAAAGGGTTATACCCCAATTGCGAAGATGGCAACACAAAGCTCGGTACCGTACTGGAATTGCTGCAGTGGAAGGCAGAGAATGCTGTGGCTGACAATGGATTTGAGAAGCTACTGAAAATATTGAAGAAGAAGCTTCCAAAGGATAAAAATTGCTCGACAGTACATACACAGCAAAGAAGGTCGTATGCCCTCTAGGATTGGAGGTGGAGAAGATACATGCATGCCCTAATGACTGCATCCTCTACCGCGGTGCATACAAGGATCTGGATGCATGCCCGGTATGCGGTGCATTGCGGTATAAGATCAGACAAGATGACCCTGGTGATGTTGACGGCGAGCCCCCCAGGAAGAGGGTTCCTACGAAGGTGATGTGGTATGCTCCTATAATACCACGGTTGAATCGTCTGTTCAGAAACGAAGAGCATGCCAAGTTGATGTGATGGCACCGTGAGAACCGAAAGAAAGATGGGAAGTTGAGAGCACCCGCTGACGGGTCGCAGTGGAGAAAAATCGAGAGAAAGTACTGGGATGAGTTTGCAAAGGACCCAAGGAATGTATGGTTTGCTTTAAGCGCGAATGGCATTAATCCTTTCGGGGAGCAAAGCAGCAATCACAGCGCCTGGCCCGTGACTCTATGTATGTATAACCTTCCTCCTTGGATGTGCATGAAGCGGAAGTTCATTATGATGCCAGTTCTCATCCAAGGCCCTAAGCAACCCGGCAACGAAATTGATGTGTACCTAAGGCCATTAGTTGAAGAACTTTTACAGCTGCGGAATGGAAACGGTGTATGTACGTGGGATGAGCAGAGACAGGAGGAATTTAACCTTAAGGCGTTCTGTTCATGATCATCAACGATTGGCCCGCTCTCAGTAACCTTTCAGGTCAGACAAACAAAGGATACCACGCATGCACGCACTTTTTAGATGACACTGAAAGTATATACCTAGACAAATGCAGGAAGTATGTGTACCTGGGCCTTCATCGATTTCTTCCGACCAACCATCAATGTCAAAAGAAAGGCAAGCATTTCAAAGGCGAGGCAGATCACCGGAAGAAGCCCGCCATGCATACCGGTGATCACGTACTTGCTATGGTCAATGATTTACACTACGTAATCTTTGGAAAGGGTCCCGGTGGACTAGCTGTTCCGAATGACACTGAGGGACACGCACCCATGTGGAAGAAGAAATCTATATTTTGGGACCTACCCTACTGGAAAGACCTAGAGGTCCGCTCCTCAATCGACGTGATGCACGTGACGAAGAACCTTTGCGTGAACCTGCTAGGCTTCTTGGGCGTGTATGGGAAGACAAAAGATACACCCGAGGCACGGGAGGACCTGCAACGTTTGCACAAAAAAGACGGCAAGCCTCCGAAGTAGTATAAAGGTCCTGCCAGCTACGCTCTTACGAAAGAAGAGAAAGAAATCTTCTTTGAATGCCTGCTCAGTATGAAGGTCACGACTGGCTTCTCGTCGAATATAAAGGGAATAATAAATATGCCAGAGAAAAAATTTCAGAACCTAAAGTCTCATGACTGCCATGTGATTATGACGCAACTGCTTCCGGTTGCATTGAGGGGGCTTCTACCGGAAAACGTCCAATTAGCCATTGTGAAGCTATGTGCATTCCTCAATGCAATCTCTGAGAAGATGATCGATCCAGAAATTGTACCAAGGCTAAGGAGTGATGTGGCGTAATGTCTTGTCAATTTCGAGCTGGTGTTCCCACCATCCTTCTTCAATATCATGACGCACGTCCTAGTTCATCTAGTCGACGAGATTGTCATCCTAGGGCCCATATTTCTACACAATATATTCCCCTTTGAGAGGTTCATGGGAGTCCTAAAGAAATATGTCCGTAGCCGCGCTTGGCTAGAAGGAAGCATCTCCATGGGCCATCAAACAGAGGATGTTATCGGGTTTTGTGTTGACTTCATTCTTGGCCTTAAGAAGATAGGTCTCCCTAAATCGCGGTATGAGGGGAGACTGACTGGAAAAGGCACTCTTGGAAGAGACTCAATAATATGCAGGGACGGATATTCTTGGTCTCAAGCACACTACACAGTTCTACAGAACTCTACCTTGGTGACCCCGTATGTCGATGAACACCAGAACAGTCTGCGCTCCAAACACCCGGAGCAGTGCGACGACTGGATTACATGTGAACATATCAGGACTTTCAGCAGTTGGTTGGAAACACGTCTCAGAGGTGACAGCACTGTTTGTGATGAGTTGTACTTGTTGTCCAGGGGACCATCTTTGACTGTATTGACTTAAAAAGGATACGAGATAAATGGGAATACGTTTTACACGATCGCCCAAGATCAAAAGAGCACCAACCAAAACAGCGGTGTCCGCTTTGATGCAGCAACCGAGAGCGGAAAGGATACATATTATGGTTACATAGTGGACATATGGGAACTTGCCTACGGACCTGATTTTAAGGTCCCTTTGTTTAAGTGCAAATGGGTCAATTTGTTAGGCAGCGGGGTACGGGTAGACCCACAGTACGGAATGACAACAGTGGATCTGAAAAATCTTGGGTACTCTGACGAACCGTTTGTCCTAGCCAATGATGTGGCACAGGTTATCTATGTGAAGGACATGTCTACCAAACCGAGAAAAAGAAAAGATAAGGAAGCGAATATGTCATACGATAAGCCAAAGTGCCACATAGTTCTCTCAGGAAAAAGGGACATCCTGGGAGTGGACGGCAAGACAGACATGTCTGAAGATTATGAAAAGTTTCATGAAATTCCTCCCTTCAATGTCAAGGCTGACCCAAGCATCCTGATAAACAATGAAGATTATCCATGGTTACGGCGCAATAAGCAAATGACAGAAGCGAAGAAAAAGTGAAGACTTTCTCCCACAACTATTATGATGATACCATGCCAACTTTGTAACACACGAACATGCTACCATTGTCCGTTTTGTACATGCACATGCTATGTGGGTGAAATTATGATACCATGCCAACTTTCAACTTTTTCAGAGTTCATTTGAAATGCTTTCATGTCTTATGGTTCGGCCCTAATAGCGAAAAGTTTAACCTAAATTCATAGTGAATTTCTCTGAAATTCATAGAAATTTACTAGGAATTTAGGTTGAATTTTCTCTATAAGCGCATCTATTCCCATTTTTTAGTAAGTTAATCACAAACTTGTGATTCACACAATTTTCAAAGAATTCAAATTTTAACTATTCAAATTTGAAAACTAATGGCACTAACAGAAAGTTTATAATTTTGCTAACCTAAAAGCAAACAGAATTAATAATTAACGCAAAAAACAAAAGAAAATAAATAATGCAAAAACCAAATAAAAAACAGGAAAAAAAACTGTTTTTATAGTAAATTTAATCACTAAATAAATAAATAAAGCAACAAAGAAAACAAAAAAACTAAAAAAGTGTTTTCAAATTTGAAAACTAATGGCACTAACAGAAAGTATATAATTTTTCTAAAACTAAAAGCAAAAAGAATAAAAAAATAAAGCAAAAAATAAAAGAAAATAAATAATGCAGAAAACAAAACAAAAAAACTTGAAAAAATAGCAACAATAAGTATTTTGTTGTAAGTAGAAACAAAATAAAATAAATAAAGCAACAGAAAGTTTATAATTTTGCTGACCTAAAAGCAAAAAGAATTAAAAAAAAGCAAAAACAAAAGAAAATAAATAATACAGAAAACAAAACAAAAAAACTGGAAAAAATAAAAATAGCAACAATAAGTATTTTGTTGTAAGTAGAAACAAAATAAAATAAATAAAGCAACAAAGAAAACAAAAAAACAAAAAAAGTGTTTTCAAATTTGAAAACTAATGGCACTAAGAGAAAATTTATAATTTTTCTAAAACTAAAAGCAAAAAGAATTAAAAAATAAATCAAAAAACAAAAGAATATAAATAATGCAGAAAACAAAACAAAAAAACTGGAAAAAAATTAAATATAGCAACAATAAGTATTTTGTTGTAAGTAGAAACAAAAAAACAAAAAAAGTGCCACCTACTGGGCACCCACGGCCTGAATACGACTAGAAACCCTACCATGGGCCAGGATTCAGGCCCGCGGGAGGCCCAGTAGGCCCACAGGCACACATTACATGGTTAGGCCCGAAAGCCTGCTTTAGAGAGGAGCTCGAGAGGGAAGGCGCACCGCACCTTATAAACAGGTGCGGCTCCCTCTCAACTAGCGAGGTGGGACTAAACATTTGGGCGCGGGGCAGCACAAGGCCGTTGGTCCCAGTTGGTGGCACCAACCGGGACTAAAGGGGGCATTAGTCACGGTTGGTGCCACGAACCGTGACCAATGCCCCTCTTTAGCCCCGGTTGGTGCCACCAACCGGGACCAAAGGCCACCGCTTCCCGCCCTTTGGGCTGCTGAAATTTGGCCTTTGGTCCCGGTTGGTGGCATGAACCGGGACCATAGGTAGGCATTCATCCCGGTTCGTGCCATGAACCGGGACCAATGCTCTGGCTATCTATACAACACTTGGGAAATTTCTGCCAACTGCTCCCATTCCTCATCGTCGACGCCGCCAGGCTGCCCCTCTCACGTCATCGCCACCGCCGAGCCCTGCCCCTCGTCGTCGCCTCCGCCACCGCCGAGCCCTGCCCCAACGCCGTCAGGCTGCTCCACTTCGCCGTCCTCGCCGCTGCCGCCGAGCCCTACCCCGACGCCTTCCCAGCTCGCTCCCACTGTAAGCCGCCGTGCCGTTCCCCTCCTCTCCTCCTCTCCCCCCCTCCGTGCCCTGCCGCCGCCACCAGCCATGCTCTCTTGCCGCGCCCCGCCACCGCCGCCCGTCGTGCTCTGCCCCGACGACGCCGCCTGACCATGCTCCGCTTGCTGCGCCGCCGCCGGTTCGCCGCCGCCGCCCGCCGTGCTCTGCCTCGACGCCGCCGCCTGGCCACGCTCCTCTTGCCGCGCTGCCACCGGTTTGCCGCCGCACCCCGCCTTCGCCGCCCGCCTCTGTTAGTTTTTTTTGAGATATGTATGCATGTGTGTAGTGTATATGTGTATGTATGTGTATGTGTGTGCAGTGTATATGTGTGTGCATGCAGATATGTATTAGTTTTTTTATTTAGGTTGTTAATTAGTACTCCCTCCATTCCTAAATACTTGTCTTTCTAGGCATTTCAACAAGTGACTATATATGGAGCAAAATGAGTGAATCTACACTCTAAAATATGTGTACATATACATCCGTATGTAGTAGTCATTTGAAATGTCTATAAAGACAAATATTTAGGAACGGAGGGAGTAGATATTAATTTTGTTCATATATGTATGGATGCATGTGACTATGTATGTATGTATGTATGTATCGGGTATGTCGTTGTCAATATACCCCCTACCAGATAACTTCGACATGAGGGGGTCGATATACCCCCTCCCCGATAACTTCGACATGATGGGGGGAGGGGGTCGCTGAGGGTTCGAGGGTCACCGAGTGTTCGAGGGTTCATGGGGGCGAGGGTCGGGAACTAACTAGGGTAGAGGGTCGAGGGTTGCCGAGTGTTCGAGGGATCGAGGGGGCGAGGGTCGAGGGTTGCCGAGTGTTCGAGGGATCGAGGGGGCGAGGGTCGGGAACTAGCTAGGGTAGAGGGTCGAGGGTCGCCAAGTGTTCGAGGGGGCGAGGGTCGGGAAGAAGAGGAGAAAAAAAAGAGGAGAAGAAGAAGGAATAGAGTTGAAGAAAACTTCTTCTCCTCTATTCTTTCTTCTTCTCCTCTTTTTTTCTTCTTCTTCCTCTCCTTTTTTTATCGGGAATGAGGGTGTTGATGATCACCGAGCGGTAGAGGAAACCCTAAATAGCAAGTATCGACGGTGCGAGGTACATGTGGCCATCGGTGTAGAACACTACATCGCTTGTGGGACGTAGATGTAGTGTTCAACGCCGACGGCCACATATACATCGCACCGTTCATACTTATTGCTATTTAGGGTTCCCATCGACGTCGAGGATAAAAAAAGAAGAGGAATAAAAGAATAAAAAGAGGAGAAGAAAGAATATATGAGAAGAACTTCTCCTCTATTCTTTCTTCTCCTCTCTTTTTTTCTTCTCCTTCCTCTTCTTTTTTTATCGAAACGAGGGTGTTGATGATAGCCGAGCGGTAGAGGAAACCCTAAATAGCAAGTATCGACGGTGTGAGGTACATGTGGCCATCGGTGTCGAATACTACATCCACGTCCCAGAAGCGACGTGGGCTGCCGAAAATTGGCCCTTTGGGCTGCCGAAAAGAGACCTTTGGTCCCGGTTGGTCCCGGTAGAGGAGAAACCCTAAATAGAAAGTATCGTCGGTGTGAGATACATGTGGCCGTCGGTGTCGGACACTACATCCACGTCCCACAAGTGGCGCGGGCTTCGACGCCCACATCACTTGTGGGATGTGGATGTAGTGTCCGACACCGACGGCCACATGTATCTCACACCCACTATACTTGCTATTTAGGGTTTCCTCTACCGCTCGGTGACCCTCGACGACCCTCGTTCTCGATAAAAAAAAGAGGAAGAAGAAGAAAAAAAGAGGAGAAGAAAGAATAGAGGAGTTAACTCCTCTTCTTTTTTTATCCTTGAAGCGTTGTCGAGGCCACCCCAAACCCTAGAGAAGCAGCGTCGAGGCCACCCCAAACCCTAGAGAAGCAGCGTTGAGGCCACTAATTAATATTAGTTTCTACGTTTGCCACTAATATATCCATCTGTCATGTTTGAATAATAATTGTCATGTTGTCAATATTTGTAGAAACTATGGACACCGCCCGAGAAGAAGTACAAGAAGAGTTGTTGGGGGACATAATCGCACGAGGAAGTGATGTCGTCTGCTCGTTGTTTCTCAATGACACCGATGGTCTAGAAGTAGCTGGCTATGATTATGATGGCTCCGGTGACCTAATGCCGGTGCAAGAAGGAGACCGTGAGGACGGCTCCGGTGACCCAATGCCGGTGCAAGAAGGAGACCGTGATGACGTCTCCGGTGACCGAACCGAGTCCGGCCAGGTATATATATTAGTTAAGCTTCTGCTGACTAGCTAATTGATGTATTCATTGTTTTGGTATGTACACATATTAATTAAGTCTTTGTTCTTTTTTCTAGCCCTCCGGATCGAGCACAACTTCGGTAAAGAGACGAGGCCCGAAGAAAAAGTTGAGCTCGGATGAAAAGTTTGAGATCATAGCAATCGCGCCCGATGGCCAACCGATTGAACCCCTCCGGACAAAGAGTGCATTTGTTGCTCAGTGCGGGGTTTTGGTTAGGGACAAGATCCCGATCAGCATCCATCAATGGTTTAAGTCGGCTACAGAAGACCCTGAGGTGTCTTATGTCAATGGTATGCAGAAAAATGATCTTTGGACTGAGCTGAAGTCAAATTTCACCCTACCGCCAGAGGATAATCCAGAGAAGCCAGTTAAAGAGCAATTAATCAAGTCTTTTGCTCTTAAGAGGATGGCAGAACTATTCAGGAGGTGGAAGAAAGAGCTGAATAAGTTTGTCGAAAATAATGAGACACCAGGATTCAAGGGCAGATATGAGAAGATCAGAGATCACTGGCCCGCATTTGTGGCCCACAAGACATCGGAAAAGAGTAAGAAGATGTCGGCGACAAACAAGCAAAATGCTGCGAAGAAGAAGCATCACCATCGCACGGGGTCAGGTGGCTACCTCGTAGCCCGGCCTAAGTGGGCCAAGACTGAGAATGATCTGGTTGATAAAGGGATCGAACCAGAGACAATTAACTGGCCAGAACGTTGCCGGACTTGGTTCTTCGGGGCTCGCGGAACCTTGGACCCCGTAACAGGGAAGTGCATTTGGATGAACAATCAAATGGACATACCAGTCAGGAAGCTTCAACAGTATATTGAAGCATCGCGGCAAGGGACGTTCTTTCCAGACAGAGAGAACGATGAGCTCACAATGGCCCTCGGGAATCCTGAGCACCCTGGACGAACACGAGGCATGCCAGGCTCCATTCCGTGGAAGGTTGGGTTTCCGGACGCAGGCGGTTACAAATCCCATGAGAGGAGGAAAAAAGTGCAGCAGACCCAAATGCAGGCGCTGCAAGCAAGGGTACAAGCGATAGAGGAACGAGAAGCAAATCGCAGCAAACGTACTGCCGAAGCTTCCGTCGAAGCTACCCCGCCATCTCAGCGGAGAAGTAGCGTGGCTTCCACCGTGCTGCTTCAGCCGGAGCATCCCTTGACGGCTCCTGCCAGCTATCCCGTGGATGCTATCACGGAGTCTCAAAATTGCCACCTTATGACGCAATGATTGAATTTGAAGGTCAAGGCGGCTGTTGGCTCTGATTATCCTACTGAACCCGGCGCAACTTTTCACTGCCGGCCTATTCCAAAAGGATATGCTAGGGTGATGGTGGATGAAATAACGGAGGGATTTGAGGACCTCCAGCTTGACCATCCTACCGGCGAAGGGGAGACTAGGCTGGGGTCTGCTTTGAAGACTCCATGCCTATGGCGGAAGGAGCTCATCAACCTTCCGAACTGGACGCCTCCGCCTCCTCCTCCTCCGGCAAGTCAGGGCACTCCGCCTCCTCCACCGCCTCCTCCTCCGGCGAGTCAGGGCACTCCGCCTCCTCCACCGCCTCCTTCTCCGGCGAGTGACGATCAGGGCACTCGACCGGCTCCTTCTCCAGCGCGTGGCGGCACTCCGCCTCCTTCTCCGCCTGCGCCGACGCGCCCGAGCAGCCAGCCTCCTCCTTCTCCGCCTCGTCAGCAAGGGCAGAAGAGACCTGCCGCCGCTCCGACTGCTCCGGCGTGTCGTAGTCCTTCTCCTCTGCCACGTAAGCAATTAAAGAAGACAACTGCTTCGTTTGCTCGGCCGACGTCTAGCAGTACAACCAGAGGTGGGAGGACATGTAGATTTGGTCCTTCTCTGTAGACTCCAGAGAAGTTACCACACGAGAGGACCCTGGAGGAGAACACCGAGATCGTGCAAACTGAAGTGGATGACTGGTTTCAAGGGTTGAAAGCAAAGAGACATCCACCTCTGAAGGAGAAGGTAGATCCGGTGAAAGCGAAGCGCACTCTGGCTGCCCTGACAAAACCACCCAAGTCTCCGCCGAAAGGAAACTATGAGCGCATTATTGGAAAGGAATTTGCCGAAGCGGAGCGGTCGGGAAGTACTTTCAGTGATCAAAGGCTAAAAGAACGACGAGCTGGGAAACAAATTGCCCAGCTCGGCGAACAAGCAAAGCAATCGTGCCCCCCGCTCAAGGTGCCTAGTGACAACGTCGCTAATGATCCGAGGATGGTGCCCGGTTATAGCAATCTTGCCGATTACCTGCCCGACGATGTACATTATGAACCCATGGAGGTGCAGATACAAAGATACTAGTACGAGAAGCCTCTCGTCAAAGATGAAAGATCTCTATCAACGATGATGCGAGAGATTGCATGATTGGTACTTGAAAATCTGCAGAGACTCTGGGGGGAGGAGTACTTTGTATATGAAAGTTAAAAAGGAGCATGACCTTGTTGGAATTGAACTGTTGCCTGTTCCATTTGAGGAGTTCTTTCAGCTTTTCAATCAATTGGCCCTCGATAAAACAACGGTCACCTGCTACTGTCTGTAAGTAGTACTACTTCTGTCATTAAGTCTCTCTATACAGCTCAGCTCTTTCATTGCATGTATTTATAATCATCCTCACTATATTATGCAGATTGAAGATCGCCGAATTAAAGAAAAGACAAGTCGGTGATATTGGGTTCATTAACACATATCTCATAGATGCAACTCAGGTTAAATTTCATGCCGCAGATACCGAGGCCAACTTGCTACGATCATTGGTAATAAATGAAAACAAAGATATAATACTCTTTCCTCACAACTTCAAGTGAGTATTACTGTCTTGTGCGTATTTGGTTTCCCTTATATATATATTAGTTAAGGTTATAGTAATGTAATTGATGAGTTATGCATGTGTGTGCAGTTACCACAATATTCTCCTAGAGATTAAGCTTGAGCAGGGACTAGTAATTGTCTTAGACTCAAAACGAAAAGATCCCCAGGACTATGCGGACATGACTCAAATGCTCGAGAAGTAAGTTAAATTGATCATTATCCACCATATCAGCAACTTTGTTCATTTCCTGATATATCAAGTAATTGTTTTCTTTGTCTGGCAGGGTTTGGAAAAAATTCTCCAAAAAAGCTCCAGGACTCCCGAAGAAGCTGCAATTTAGACACCCGAAAGTAAGTACTATAGTAGCATGTTCCGCGCATCTCCTATTGATTTTGCATTCTTGCTTATCAGTTTGATTGACCTCTATTTCTTGTAAAGTGGTTGTGGCAGGAAAAAGGGAATGATTTCTGTGGATACTACGTTTGCGAGTCCATCCGCCACACGACCTGTGAGCGGGGCTACACTGACGAACAATATGAAGTACGTAAATAACAACATTCACAATTTTTTTATTACCATCATTTGTGTTGAGTTTCATTCATTCATATATATATGTATTGACCCCCTTCTTCAAATTAGATGTTTCGGAAGCAGGATGAACTCCTAGCACCAGCTCGCATGCGAGGAATTCAAGACGAATTGGCGGCATTCTTTCTTGACCACGTGATCACTGAAGACGGAGAATACTATGTGGACCATGAGTCCATATGATTATATTTGTAAGAGATAATTATTGTATATATGTAGCCGGTAGTGTTGGATAGATATACGAGAACTTGTTGTTCGACCAATCTCTCGGAGAAGGAGAGGTGGTCGATATCACTTCTCTCTGTATGCATATATGTTCATGACGATCTTCTGGTTCCTTCGTTTGCTTACTAGCTAGCTAGCGTGTCTAGTCCTCTCTATACGTATGTATAGTACGTAGCGTCGACCAAGCACGGACATAAGAGAGGACACTTCTCTCTATTAATTATAGCTAGCTAACACAATATATGAAACACCTAAATTAACCCCCCAAAACCCCCAAAACCCCCCCTTTCAAAAAAAACAAAAACCCCAGCCACAGAAATGCTGACGCGTGGTTGCCTATTGGTCCCGGTTGGTGCCACCAACCGGAACCAAAGGGTCTCCTGCCTGGGCTCCGCGCACAGGCCACGTGGAGGCCCATCAGTCCCGGTTCTAGATTGAACCGGGACTAAAGGGGACGGCATTAGTACTGACCCTTTATTCTCGGTTCAGGAACCGAGACAAAAGGCCCTTACGAACCGGGACAACAGGCCCTTTTTCTACCAGTGGGGGGGTGTGGGTGCATGTGGGGCGGAAACAGAATAACCGCACTGCGCCTCTTAAACGAGTGCACTGCCGCGTTAGCACGAGGCAGAGCCGGGGGAGGGTCGTCCCTCCCCCATCCCGTCGAGGCCGAGCCAGGAACGAGTCGTAGCAGGCAACGACGTGGCGTGTCGCGGCGTCGCATGCGGAGGTTAGTTCGTAACATCACTTGCCCCCGCAGCGAGCGGCATAGTTGTACTGACACATCTTCCTTGTATGGACTTGCCCCCATTATCTATCTTTAGGGGTGTGTGGGTGCGTGTGGGGGGAGGCGGAAACAAA
>NC_041390.1:601488593-601492730 GCF_002162155.2 Triticum dicoccoides | reverse complement strand
GTCAAACGAGCGCACTGCCGCGTCAGCGCATGGGCGAGCCGGGGGGAGGGGGGTCGGGACCCCCTCCCGCATCCCGGCGAGGCCGAGCAAGGAACGAGCTGTAGCAGGCGACGATGTTGCGTGCCACGGCGTCGCATGCGGAGGCTAGTCCGTAACATGACTTGCCCGCGCACCGCACTGCACCGCCCCGACGAGCATAGTTGTACCGACACATCTTCCTTGTACGGACTTGCCCCCATTATCTATCTTTAGGGGTGTGTGGGTGCGTGTGGTAGGGAAACAGAATAACCGCACTACGCCTGTCAAACGAGTGCACTACCGCGTTAGTGCGAGGCTGAGCTGGGGGCGGGGAGGTACCCCTCCCCCATCCCGGCGAGGCCGAACCAGGAACGAGCTGTAGCAGGCGATGACGCGGCGTGCCACGATGTCGCATGCGGAGGCGAGTTCGTAACATGACATGCCCCCGCACCGTACCGCACCGAGGGGCATAGTTGTACTGACACATCTTCGTTGTATGGACTTGCCCCCATTATCTATCTTTAGGGGTGTGTGGGTGCATGTGGGGGGAAACAGAATAACCGCACTACGCCTGTCAAACGAGCGCACTGCCGCTTTAGCGCGAGGCCCAACCAGGGGGGAGGGCGGTCGGAACCCCCCCTCCCCCATCCCAGCGAGGCCGAGCAGGAACGAGCCATAGCAGGCGACGACGCGGCGTACCGCGGCGTCGCATGCGGAGGTAAGTCCGTGACATGACTTGCCCCCGCACAGCACCACACCGAGGGGCATAGTTGTACTGACACATCTTCCTTGTATGGAATTGCCCCCACTATCTATCTTTAGGAGTGTGTGGGTGCATGTGGGGGGAAACAGAATAACCGCACTGCGCATGACAAATGAGCGCACTGCCACATTAGCACGAGGCCGAGCCGGGGGGAGGGGAAAGAGAATAACCGCACTGCACCTGTCAAACGAGCGCACTGGCACGTTAGCGCGAGGCCGAGCTAGTGGGTTTCATCTATTTACTGTGGCAATGACAGGTCATGCAGAGGAAAGGGGTTCAGCTACCGCAGCATGTAACAGTTGAAATGTTGTTGTCCTAATGCAGTAAAAGAGAGCAGGAGCGAGAGAGTGGGGTTGTGACGAAATGAACAAGGGGATTTTGCTTGCCTAACACTTCTGAAGAGGAACACACTTCATCCGTGTCATCATTCTCATCGTCGCTACACGTCTACCGAGAGGGGACAAACACCGGCAACTGAGAAAGAACACAATCAATGCAATGCCATAATATGATGCATGATCATGACATGGCAATATGCTGTGATTTGAGCTAATGCATCTAGCTATGATTTAAATGAAGTTGGTTTGAATACATATTTCAAATTCCAACTCCATATAAGATTATTTAATTGCCCTTTATTTTTTTGTCCAAAACAAAGGACAAACATTGTTCAAACATGCATGAAAATGGTACAGATGGCTTCCTTGAATTTTTCTGATAATTTTTCATATATAAATTATTTCATTCTGAGCTACGGTCGATTTTATATGATTTTTAGAAGCTTAAGACATTTTCTAGAATTTTCTAGTTATTTGAATCAGCCTAAATCCAGAAAATGCATTACTGCGTCAGCTCTGCATCGGGGTGACATCGGCAGGTCAACACGGTCAGCCACGGTCAAACCTGACGCGCGGGACCCACATGTCAGTGTCACAGTGGCTAAACTAGTTAACTAAACTGCCCGGGTTTAATTAACATGCGGGGCCCACTGTCAGTGGCACGGGGCGGTGATTAGTGGCTAATTAAGCCAACCACATCAGCACAGCCGGGAAGAGGCCGCCGGCGACCATCCGGCGCGGCGGAGACACCCCGGAATCGCGCTGCGTCGTCGGCTGGACGTGCCGAGGGGATGTGCGAGGTGCTCCTGCTCACCCGCATCCATTTGACCGGAGGAGGGGCCGCGGGGTGGCCGGGAACAATGCCGACGGTGAGCTATGGCGGCGGCCGAAGCTTGGCCACGGCGGGGAACTTCACTGGAGGGTAGTTTCGCGCGGAAGATAGAGGGAGAAGGGGCGATGGCTCATGGCGGTTCAAGCAGAGGCGACGGCGAGGGCGGGGGTGCACTAGATGGAGCGAATCAACGGCGGTGGTCGTCGGCCTCCGAGGAAGAGGAGGAGCCCGATGGCGATGTTGCAGCGCTTCCAAGAACGTGGGCTTCGGTGGGGAGACATGGGCATGGAGGCGAAGCTCGGGGGTACGTTTGGGCGGTGAGGGGTGGCTGGTGGCCGCGAGGACGACGGGTGGCGGCCATGGCTGCTCCCGGCCGAGCTCGGGGATGAGCGATGGAGGGGAGGAGAGGGCCAAGGAAGGGGGAGGGATAGAGGGGATCGAGGGTGTCTCCAGGCGCGGGGATAGTGAGGAGGATGAGCCTCCAGCGTGAAGCAGGAGGTGGCGTCGACGCGCGCGTGCGTCCAGCACGCAGCTGCTTCGGTCGGCGAGGTCGAAGATGACTGGCATCTTGGGCTAGCTAGGCTGAGCCAGCTACAGTGCAGGTAAGCTGGGCTAGGTTAGTTTCCTTCTTTTCATATTTCTATTTCTGTTTTCTAATATTTCAAATCTGTTTTGATTTGATTCATAGACCAAATCATGTTAGCTTCTGAAAATATTTATGTGGCTGGATACAATATATTCAAAGCCACTCACTAGTTTTTAGATTATTGGACTTGTAATTCTTTTGTAGAAGAATTAAATCCAACTCAAATACTTATTTATTTAAATCCAAATGGCCAAAATAATTCCTCAAAAATGTTCCATATTTTTGGTTTGGTTCAAAACCCTTGCCAAAAATATCAAACATCATTGAAGTGCATTCTGGAAACATTGGATGCATTTTCCAGGGTTATTTGCCCTTCTTTTAATTAAATTTTCGAGGCTTTCAAATTTCCCCAGTTCGATTTTTTTTAGAATTTAGACATGATGCATGGATGCAATGCCACTACTCACAAGCATTATTCTAGGGCTACACGTTAGCGCGAGGCCGAGCCGGGGGGGTCGGGACCCCCTCCCCCATCCCGGCGAGGCCGAGCCAGGAACGAGCCGTAGCAGGCGACGACGCGGCGTGCGGCGGCGTCGCATGCGGAGGCGAGTCCGTAACATGACTTGCCCCAGCACAGCACCGCACCGCACCAAGGGGCATGGTTGTACTGACACATCTTCCTTGTATGGACTTGCCCCCATTATCTGTCTTTAGGAGTGTGTGGGTGCGTGTGGGGGAAAACAGAATAACCGCACTACGTCTGTCAAATGAGCGCACTACCACATTAGCATGAGGCTGAGCCGGGGGGAAGCCCCCTCCCCCATCCCGACGAGGCCGAGCCAGGAACGAGCCGTAGCAGGCGATGACGCGGCGCGCCGCGGTGTCACATGCGGAGGCGGGTCTGTAACATGACTTGCCCCCGCACCACGCCACACCGCACCGAGGGGCATAGTTGTATTGACACATCTTCCTTGTATGGACTTTCCCCCATTATCTATCTTTAGCGGTGTGTCGGTGCGTGTGGGGCGGAAAGAGAATAACCGCACTACGCATGTCAAACGAGCGCACTACCGCTTTAGCGCAGGGCCGAGCCGGGGGGGTCAGAACCGCCCTCCCCCATCCCGGCGAGGCCGACCTATGGAACGGGCCATAGCAGGCCACGACGCAGCGTACCGCGGCGTCGCATGCGGAGGCGACCTCGTGACATGACTTGCCCCCGCACCGCACCGCACCACACCGAGGGGCATAGTTGTGCTAACACATCTTCCGTGTATGGACTTGCCTCCATTATCTATATTTAGGGGTGTGTGGGTGCGTGTGGGGGGAAATAGAATAACCACACTGCGCCTGTCAAACGAGCGCACGGCCGCGTTAGCGCGAGGCCGAGCCAGGGGGAGGAGGAAACATAATAATTGCACTGCGCCTGTCAAACGAGCGCACTGCCACGTTAGCACGAGGCTGAGCCGGGGGGTCGGGACCCCCTCCCCCATCCTGGCGAGGCCGAGCCAGGAACGAGCCGTAGCAGGGGACGACGCGGCTTGCCGCGGCGTCACATGCAGAGGCGAGTCCGTAACATGACTTGCCCCCGCATAGCACCGCA
>NC_041390.1:601483822-601485031 GCF_002162155.2 Triticum dicoccoides | reverse complement strand
GAGCCATAGCAGGCGACGACGCGGTGTACCGCGGCGTCGCATGCGGAGGTAAGTCCGTGACATGACTTGCCCCCGCACAGCACCACACCGAGGGGCATAGTTGTACTAACACATCTTCCTTGTATGGACTTGCCCCCATTATCTATCTTTAGGAGTGTGTGGGTGCATGTGGGGGGAAACATAATAACCGCACTGCGCATGACAAACAAGCGCACTGCCACATTAGCACGAGGCCGAGCCGGGGGGAGCCCCCTCCCCCATCCCAACGCAGCCGAGCCAGGAACTAGCCGTAGCAGGCGACGATGCGGTGTGCCACGGCATTGCATGCAGAGGCGAGTCCATAACATGACTTTCCCCTGCACCGCACCTTATCATGGGGCATAGTTGTACTGGCATATCTTCTTTGTATGGACTTGCGGCCATTATCTATCTTTAGGCGTTTGTGGGTGCGTGTGGGGGAGAGGGGGAAACAGAATAACCACACTACGCCTGTCAAATGAGCGCACTACCGCGTTAGCGCGAGGCCGAGCCTAGGGGAGGGGGGTCGGGACCCCCTCCGCCATCCCGACGAGGCCGAGCCGGAAACGAGCCGTAGCAGGCGGCGTCGCATGCGGAGGTGAGTCCGTAACATGACTTGCCCCCGCACCGCACCACACCGAGGGGCATAGTTGTACTGATACATCTTTGTTGTATGGACTTGCCCCCATTATCTATCTTTAGGGGCGTGTGGGTGCATGCGGGGAGAACAGAATAACCCTAATACGCCTGTCAAACGAGCGCACCGCTACGTTAGCGTGAGGCTGAGCAGGGGGTGGGGTCGGGACCCCCATCCCGGCGAGGCCGAGCCAGGAACGAGCCGTAGCAGGTGACAACGCGGCGTGCCGCGGTGTCGCATGAGGAGGCGAGTCCGTGACTTGACTTGCCCCTGCACAGCACCACACCGCACCGAGGGGCATAGTTGTACTCACACATCTTCCAGGTATGGACTTGCCCTCATTATCTATCTTGAGGAGTGTGTGGGTGCGTGTGGGGGGAACAGAATAACCGCACTGCGTCTGTCAAACGAGCGCACTGCCACATTAGCATGAGTCCGAGCCGGGGGGAGCTCCCTCCCCCATCCCGACGAGGCCTAGCCAGGAACGAGCCATAGCAGGCGACGACTCGGCGTGCCAAGGCGTCGCATACGGAGGCGAGCCGTAACATGACTTT
>NC_041390.1:601481510-601482876 GCF_002162155.2 Triticum dicoccoides | reverse complement strand
TCAAACGAGCGCACATCCACGTTAGCCCTATGCCGAGGGTCAGGACCTCCTCCGCATCCCGGTGAGGCCGAGCCAGGAACGAGCCGTAGCAGGCGACGACGCGGCGTGCCACGGCCTCGCATGTGAAGGCGAGTACGTAACATGTCTTGCCCCCGCATAGCACCGCACCGCACCGAGGGGCATAGTTGTACTGACACATCTTCCTTGTATGGACTTGCCCCCATTATCTATCTTTAGGTGTGTGTGGGTGCGTGTGTGGGGAAACAGAATTACCGCACTGCGTCTGTCAAATGAGTGCACTGGCACATTAGCACGAGGCCGAGCCGGGGGGGCCTCCCCCATCCCGACGAGGCCGAGCCAGGAACGAGCCGTAGCAGGCGACGACGTGGCGTCACATGCGGAGGCGAGTCTGTAACACGACTTGCCCCTGCACCGCAGCGCAGCGTGCCGAGGGGCATAGATGTATTGACACATCTTCCTTGTATGGACATGCCCCCATTATCTATCTTTAGGGGTGTGTGGGTGCGTGTGGGGCGGAAACAGAATAACCACACTACGCCTGTCAAACGAGCGCACTGCCGCTTTAGCGCGAGGCCCAACCAGGGGGGAGGGCGGTCGGAACCCCCCCTCCCCCATCCCAGCGAGGCCGAGCAGGAACGAGCCATAGCAGGCGACGACGCGGCGTACCGCGGCGTCGCATGCGGAGGTAAGTCCGTGACATGACTTGCCCCCGCACAGCACCACACCGAGGGGCATAGTTGTACTGACACATCTTCCTTGTATGGAATTGCCCCCACTATCTATCTTTAGGAGTGTGTGGGTGCATGTGGGGGGAAACAGAATAACCGCACTGCGCATGACAAATGAGCGCACTGCCACATTAGCACGAGGCCGAGCCGGGGGGAGGGGAAAGAGAATAACCGCACTGCACCTGTCAAACGAGCGCACTGGCACGTTAGCGCGAGGCCGAGCCAGGGGGTCGGGACCCCCTCCCCCATCCCGGCATGGCCGAGCCTGACACGAGCCCTAGCAGGCGACGACGACGCGGCGTGCTGCGGCATCGCATGTGGAGGCGAGTCCGTAACATGACTTGCCCCCGCAAAGCACCGCACCACACCAAGGGGCATAGCTGTACTGACACATCTTCCTTGCATGGACTTGCCCCCATTATCTATCTTTAGGAGTGTGCGGGTGTGTGTGGGGGGAAACAGAATAACAGCACCGTGTCTGTCAAACCAGCGCATTGTCACGTTAGCACGAGGCCGAGCCGGGGGGGACCCCCTCCCCCATCCCAACGAGGACGAGCCAGGAAGGGGCGGTAGCAGGCGATGATGTGGCGTGCCACGGCGTGACATGCGGAGGCGAG
>NC_041390.1:601472882-601479797 GCF_002162155.2 Triticum dicoccoides | reverse complement strand
TTGTGTGGGTGCGTGTGGGAGGGGAACATAATAACCACACTGAGCCGGGGGTAGGGGGTCGCGACCCCCTCCGCATCCCGGCGAGGCCGAGCCAGGAACGAGCCGTAGCAGGCGACGACGCGGCGTGCCGTGGCGTTGCATGCGAATGCGAGTTCGTAACATGACTTTCCGCCGCACAGCACCGCACCGCACCGAGGGACATAGTTGTACTGACACATCTTCCTTGTATGGACTTGCCCCCATTATCTATCTTTAGGGGTGTGTGGGTGCGTGTGGGGAGGAAACAGAATAACCGCACTACGCCTGTCAAACGCACTACTAGGAAAAGGCCTACTAATGGCGCACCGGTTTTGCCTACTAATGGCGCATCACCGGTGCGCCGTTAGTAGCACGCCACTAGTAATTTTTACTAATGGCGCACTAGGCAGGGCGCCATTAGTTTTGCTCACGGTGCGCCACTAGTGTCTGCTATACTAATGGCGTACCACATGGTAGTGCACCATTAGTAACAAGTTTTTTAATTTTTTTCTTAATCTCAGGTCACTATTTCACCTATGAGATATCCAACACATATATATACAACAAGCATCCATATAACAATCATAGCCAACACACAAGTTCCATCATATATACATACATAGCCAACACATAGTTCCATCTTACATATTACAAAGGTTTCACATTGTTCATCCAACACCGTTATCCATCAATTCACAAAAGTTTCACATTGATACAAAATAAAAACACTAATGGAAAAGAAGCACTCCATCCATGCAAGCTTCCGTGGATTAAATCAAATCTGCAAAATGATAAACAAGAAGTTAGAAGAAGAAAAAGAAGAAGACTAGAAGAATACTGTCACACCCTAGCTAGTTATGCATTAGAGTGTTGCATCATGTTTACTCATTCATCAGAAACTTGAAATGGGGATGACAGAACCCCCAGTCCCCTCTGAAACCAACTAGGGTTTACTAAAATAATTTTTCAATGAACCTGAAATGCCCTTCTAAAATGCCCATCATTTTTGCCTTGGTTCAGAACCTCTGCCAAAAGTGGTGCACATTTTCCTAGGCCATCCTAGGGTTTTGAATTAAATCATAACTATTTGAATTTGGGCATTTAAAATTATATAAAATATTTAAATGCTCAAATATCTCCAAACTAAAATGTTTCATGTTGGAAATAATCCAACTATGGACCAGGAGTAGTTTGGTGATTTTTGGAGTTGCCTAGGTATTTTATTTAATTCAACAAAGTTGCAGTTATATTAAATAAAAACAGAAAACAGAAAAGAAAGGGGAAGACTTACCTGTGCGGCCCAGCCAGCAACCGACCCAGCCCAGCCGGCCCAGCACTGTGCTGGCCCGTGCCAGCCAGCTGCTTCCCCTCGCCAGAGCAGGCAGGGAGGTGAGCATGGCGCGCCCGAGCTCGCCACGCACCACCCAGCCTCTCTGCATCGCCCTGGTCGCCGTTGCGCCGCGTGGATCGTCTTCTGGTCGTCGCCCCGACCTCGCCGACACCCCATTCACTCTCCCCCGGCTCTCCCTCACTCTCTCTCTCTCACGGCCGAAGCTCACCGTCGCCGCCGTTCGCCTTAGCCACCGTCTCCGACCACCCCTCGCTTCCCCGACCAGCTCAGAAGCTCCGCCTCGACTCCTTCTTCCTCCCCACCGCTCCACGGGTCCCCGGAAGCCCTGCATCGCCGCCACGTCACCGTTCCCCTCTTCGGACTCCGACCACCGTCGCCGTCAAATTCGTCGTCTCCGACGCGTCCCCGAGCCCGCTTCGACGCCCACTGCAACCGCGGTGAGCTACGCCACCGTTTCCCCCTTCTCCCCTGCTCTCTCCCGACCCCTAGGCCCTAGCCCCACCGCGGCCGAAAGCTTCACGCCGCCGGCGATGTCGCCGTCGTGGCCACGATCGCCGTAGCGCCCAACCGAGCACGCCATCGTGCTCCACATCTCACTAGGAGCACGTAGCACGCTCCAACACCCCCCCCTAACACCCTGCAACACCGTTCCCGTGCACGACCGAACCCCGGCCGCCGCAGCCGAGCTCGCCGCCGTCGACTCCGGCCACCCCGACCCCAACGGACTCCGCCAAGAGCCGCGGGTCGTCCTCAGCTTCACTCTGGTGGCCTCCGCGGTTCATTTGGTGGCCGAAACGACCAAAACCACTATCGCCGCCGCACTGATGGTCGCCGCCGGCCAGAACTCCGGCGAGCTGACATGGCCTAGTTAATTAGCCACTAAACCACCACCTACTGACGCTGACAAGTGGGCCCCAGGGCTTAGTCAAAGCTAACCAGCCCGGGTCAACACGGGATTAGCCCCTGTGTCACTGACGTGTGGACCCCACACGTCAGGTTTGACCCGAGCCAGCCCTGTTGACCTGCTGATGTCACTGTGACGTCAGGCTGACGCAGTAAATGATATTTCTGGATTTAAATTAAATCAGGAAATTCCAGAATATTAATTAAACTTCAAAAATTCATAACTTTTATTCTGTAACTCCAAATTGGACAAATTATATATGAAAAATGATCAGAAAAATCCAATCTATCCATCTGTACTATTTTCATGCATGATCCAACAAGTTAAATGGATGTTTTAATCAGAACAAGGAAAAGCACTTTAAAAGGCCATACTTGAAATTGAAATTTGAATCTTTGATTCAAATTTGTTCAAACCCTTCTGGCTTTAGTTGCATTAGCCCAACACACTCATATCGCCATGTTTCATGCATGCATCATATTGTTGCACATTGTTTGGTGATGCCTGTGTATCGTTATCCCTTACGACAGGATCTGTCCCCGAGGAGTACCGTGACTACCCTAACGAAGAACCGTATCCGTGCATCGAACCATCAGGCAAGCAACCAACCATTTGATCATATCGATACAATCCCATGTTCTCGCTCCTGCTCTCTTTTACTGCATTAAGACAACGCGATTCAAACTGCTGTGTGCTACGGTAGTTGAACCCATTTCCTCTGCATGACCTGTCATTGCCACAGTAACTAGATGAAACCCACTAGCATGTGTAGGAGTTGATTGAGCCATATGTATGTGTTGTTCCTACCTTGCTATGCCTGCTATGCTTAGAGTCGTGTCAGGTCTGGTTCATCTGGGTGATGGGCTAGAGTGAAATGATTATGTCGGTAATGAGAGTGGTGTGGTGCACACGATTTGGTAAAGGTATCGATGAGAGGCCATGTAGGAGTACATGGTGGGTTGTTTCATTGAAGCCGACCTTAAGCACTGAGATCTGTATGTGTGATTTAAGAATCAGCTACTACCATGCATTGGGCCCGAAACCAATGGACCCTCTCGACTTCTTATTCACCCTAGTTCTCCGTCCAGGAGTTGCAAGTAGTTTCTGGTGTTTGTAGCCTACTGGAGGCCGTGGACAGCGCTGACCGTATGGGTGGGCTGTGATGCGGTAGGTACGTGGCCGGGTGTACCGAATACCCGTTAGGTATCTCGGGAACCCTGTTCACATCGTTCGGGGCCGTATGGGAAACCTCGGCCGGACTCCCTGCGGATGGAACCTGAATAGGCGATAAACCTGGACTGGAGGCTTAGGTGATTAGGTAGGTCGTGGCCGACACCCACGTTGGGCTTCCGCTTGAAGGTTGCCGAGTACATGTCGTGTAAACGACGGTAAGTGGTGAGAGCGTGTATGAAGAAGTACCCCCTGCAGGGTTAACATGATCTATTCGAATAGCCGCGTCCGCGGTAAAGGACTACTTGGTTGCCTATACAGTTCATAGACAAGTAAATGGAAACTACTAAAAGCCTCAAGATAAGTGTGAGTGCCGAGGATGGCTCCTCCGTAGGAGGACGGAGGTGGATCCTCGGTAGTGTATTGAAGTGGTGAATAGTGGACTTGTGTGCGCAAAACTATTTCAAGTTGAAGTATCGTAGGATAACCTAGCCAAGAGTCAAAGCTGGCTTGCTGCAATAACTCCACCAACCCTTCTTGATACTGTGCATGTATGTAGGATCTGATGTAAGTCTTGCTGAGTACCTTTGTACTCATGTTGCTATAATCTACATTTTTACAGAAGACGCTGCAACCCCTTCTGATGGGTTCTATGTAGACGTTGACATCAACGAGTAGGCTAAAGACCCAGGTGGTGACCCTGAGCTTGTGAAGGACCACATAGTATAGCCAGAGGCTTTCCAAGCCTCTTTTGTTTTACTAGTTGTCTGTACTCAGACAAGTTACTTCCGCTGCTGGCTTGTATGATTGTATGACTTGTATGTTGGGTCGTGAGACCCGTACCTTTGTGTGTATGTTATGTATGGCTCACTGAGCCTTAAATAAAGTACTTGTGTCGTAGAGTCATGTTGTGATGCTTCATTGTATTTGCACATATCGAGCATATTGTGTGTATGACTGAAATGCTTGGTATGTGTGGGATCTGACTACCTAGTTGTTTATCTTTAGTAGCCTCTCTTACCGGGAAATGTCTCCTAGTGTTACCGCTGAGCCATGGTAGCTTGCTACTGCTCTGGAACACTTAGGCTGGCCGGCATGTGTCCTTCTTCGTTCCTGTGTCTGTCCCTTCGGGGAAATGTCACGCTTTGAGTACCGGAGTCCTGTTAGCCCGCTACAGCCCGGTTTACCGGAGTCCTGCTAGCCCAGTGCTACAGCCCGGACCCACTTGCTGATGACCGACACGTTCGAAGCTGGGTCATGGATGCCTGTCCCTGTAAGTCTGTGCCACTTTGGGTTTACGACTAGTCATGTCAGCCCGGGCTCTTTATCATATGGATGCTAGCGACACTTTCATATACGCGGGCCAAAAGGCGCAAACGGTCCCGGGAAAAGGTAAGACGACACCCGTGGGAATACCGTGCGTGAGGCCGCAAAGTGATATGAGGTGTTACCAGCTAGATCGATGTGACATCGAGTCGGGGTCCTGACAAATACTAGAAGAAGAAGAACACTAGAAGAAGAATAAGAAGAATTTTAGAAAAGAAGAAGAATAAGAAGAAGACTATAAGCTTATTATGTAAACTTGATCATTTTGTGCTAACATAAGTTATTTTGGAGCTAACCTATAGGAAACTAAGCATATAAGCTCTAAGTTAGTATATTAGAGCCAACTTAGGTAAAATGAAGCTAACCTATGTCATTTTGGAAAAGAAGAAGAATAAGAAAAAGACTATAAGCTTATTATGTAAACTTGATCATTTTGTGCTAACATAAGTAATTCAGAGGCATCACAAGTACTTCAGAAATTGTGAAACAAGCCTTTCAATGTATGAACTTGAAAGAACTACTGAGGCTTCTGCGACAGTTCAGAAAAGTAATGATCAATTCTCTCTATTTCTGTTTCTAGTTCACATAGTTTGATAACTTGGATGCACAAAGGCTATTGGTGCAGTATCATAAGGTTCCATGTCATGTAGAAGAAAAAAAGATAGGTGACAATAGAAAGCACACATCTGATCAGACATTAGCAATATATGACAGAAATGTACATGCTGATTAACAAGCTTGGGCTTAGCAGTAATATTCTGATAAAATATTTTCTTGAGGCCTGAACAAGTGGCTTTCCTTTTTTAAAAACAGAACCAAAACCATGACACAATCACTTGACAACATCTATTGACTACATTAGATGGAGAACTACTCAAGCGGTGCAAGCAAGCAAAATTGCCAAGCTAGTGCACCAAGTCCAAATTCAGTTAAAGCAAGCTCTTCCTACTGCAAGGATATTGAGCTTTCGAATTGTAGAGAATTTGTTGCTTTCACTTGCCATAATCTACTCCAGCTAGTTGTTGCAAGTCCGTGCAATTATAAATTGCATGGCTACAGAAAATATGAGGACGAGCAAGTGGGTGCAATTATAAACTCACTTACAGTAACAAGCGAGCTCATCAAAATCTGAACCACTATCTGAGCTAGTACTCCAAACTGTATGTAAAATGTGCTCCTACTAAAAAAACAGGACATTGTGCCTGTCAAATATGCAATTCTCCTTATCAACCTACCTAGCAGTAACAAAACCAAAAAAACTCATGCGGCACCTACATGAGTAGTAGGAGTATTTCTGAATTGTGATGCTAGGTTATTAATTTCTTATAGAGTGCACCATTTAAAGGCATTGATGTGATTATTTCTCTGCAATTATGTATCCTAAACAAGCAAGGTTATATTTAAAGGCATTTACAGAGTGCACCATTTAAAGGCATTAATTATGTATCCTAAACTAGCAAGCTGTTAACATGTCACTTGATAAAACATGGAGAAAACTACCTAAAGCGATGCAAAGCCTGCTTTGAAGAACGATTTAGAGAATAATAAGAAGCCACACAAAGCTAACAGCACCAAATTAGCACCAGGCAGATGCAAAAGGGAACGAATTACTACTACCCTTTACACTAGCACTGACCCTTCACAGTAGCAAAAGATGTCTACATACTCGCACCATTCGTCCATCCATCTAGCAAGCAACTAGCACAATTCAACCAACCATCAAGCAAACCATCTACTACCTAACATCAACACACATCCATCTATCCAACATCCATTGATCCATGTAAATAGCAGCATGGACAAGAGAGGAACAGGGAACAGAGAAATGAACAAGGAACATGGAGGTGAGGAAGGAAGAGGGGCTCACCACGGGCAGCGCGTCGAAGGAGAGCAGCCGCCGGCCACGCGCAGGGAGAGACGGCAGGAGGTGGCGACGATGGTCACGGCACCGTCCTTGCTTCGCCGGCTGCTGCTGGGGAGACCGGAGGCGGAGGACGGCAGGGGCCGGCGGGGTGGGCGCGTGCGTCGGAGCCGAGGTCGCCGGCTGCTGCAGGGGTCGGAAGAGGCCCTCACTCGTCCGAGGTGGAGGAGAGGAGCGGGCGGCGGGGCGAGGAACCCTAGCGCAAGGGTCGGGGAGGCGGGGGTC
>NC_041390.1:601465698-601468168 GCF_002162155.2 Triticum dicoccoides | reverse complement strand
ATGGAAATGAAATCCAAGTCGACAGACTTGTTTTCCTCGCGTCTTTGATAGCCCTTAAATCTTCAGATATTAATATCATTCTGGGTATGGACTGGATGTCGGCTCATCATGCCCAAATCGATTGCTTCTCTAGGACTGTTCAACTCACCCATCCTTCGGGAAAGATAGTCAATGTCTTGACCCGAATAGCCAAGCGACAATTATATTCTCTTAACGCCAGCCCTTTGCCAGACCTTGAGGACGTTCCGGTAGTCCGTGACTTCCCGGATGTCTTTCCAGAGGAATTGCCAGGTGTTCCACCTGACAGGGATGTTGAGTTTGTAATAGACCTCATTCCAGGAACCGTTCCGATTGCTAGAAGACCTTATAAGATGGCACCCCTAGAACTAGCCGAGCTTAAGAAACAACTCGATGAGTCCTTGAAAAAGGGTTTTATCCGACCTAGCTCCTCTCCGTGGGCTTGCCCTGTCCTGTTCGTCAAGAAGAAGGATGGTACGGACCGGATGGTTGTAGATTACCGACCTGTCAATTTGGTCACAATCAAGAACAAATATCCGCTTCCCAGGATCAACGACCTGTATGATCAGCTCGCTGGATCCTCAGTCTTCTCCAAGATGGATTTGAGGTTGGGCTACCATCAAATCAAAATCAGAAACGGGGACATTCCTAAAACGGCCTTTGTTACTCGTTATGGCCAATACGAGTACACCGTCATGTCCTTCAGATTAACCAACGCTCCAGCCACCTTTTCTCGGTTAATGAACTCAATCTTCATGGAGTATTTGGATAAATTCGTCGTGGTTTACCTCGATGATATACTCATCTACTCCAAGAACGAGGAAGAACATGCCGAACATCTAAGGCTAGTGTTGCAGAAACTTCGAGAGCATCGCCTTTATGCCAAATTTTCTAAATGTGAATTCTGGTTGCCAGAAGTGACCTATCTGGGTCATGTAATATCTGGTAAAGGTATTGCTGTTAACCCTGAGCGAGTTCAAGCCGTCCTTAATTGGACTCCACCTGAATCGGTCAAGCAAGTTTGGAGCTTTCTGGGCTTAGCGAGCTATTGTCGTCGCTTTGTCGAGAACTTCTCCAAGGTTGCTAAACCTCTAACCGAACTCCTCAAGAAAGATAAGAAGTTCGAGTGGACTCCACAATGTGAGCACAGCTTTCAGGAACTGAAAAGACGCCTGACCTCTGCTCCCGTACTGGTACCGCCAGACTTCTCCAAGGACTTTGTTATCTACTGCGACGCCTCGCGACAAGGGCTAGGTTGCATCCTTATGCAAGATCGACACGTAATTGCCTACGCTTCACGGCAATTGCACCCACATGAGGAGAATTATCCCACTCATGATCTAGAGCTTGCAGCCGTAGTCTATGCACTTAAAACCTGGCGACATTACCTCCTCGGTAACCGTTGCGAAATATTCACTGATCACCAAAGTCTGAAGTACATCTTCACCCAACCGGATTTGAATCTCAGGCAAAGACGTTGGGTCGAGTTGATCACAGATTTCGACTTAGGAATAACCTACACCCCAGGGAAAGCCAACGTCATGGCTGATGCGCTAGGTCGTAAATCTTATTGTAACAATCTGATGCTACAACAAGGTCAACCGCTTCTCCATGAGGAATTTCGGAAGCTTAACCTTCACATTGTATCTCAAGGTTTTCTTTCCACCTTGGTGGCAAAACCTACCCTTACGGATCAGATTATCAAGGCACAGAAGATAGATCCGGGAATCTCCCGCATCAAGAGAAACATTCAGAAAGGAATTGCGAATTGCTTCTCCATTAACGATCGAGGGGTCGTATACTTCGGAAATCGACTAGTGGTTCCCAAAGTGCGAAACCTGAGGCGATTGATCCTTAAGGAAGCTCATGAATCTCCTCTCACCATTCATCCCGGTAGCACTAAGATGTATCAGGACCTACGCCAGAGGTTCTGGTGGACTAGGATGAAGAGAGAAATTGCTCAGTATATTGCTAATTGCGACGTCTGTCGTCGTGTAAAAGCAGAGCATCAACGGCCTGCTGGCACCCTTCAACCCCTAGCTATTCCTGAATGGAAATGGGATAAAATTGGTATGGATTTCATTACCGGTTTTCCCAGGACCAAGAGAGGGAATAATGCTATTTTCGTCGTTGTCGATCGTCTTTCCAAAGTAGCCCATTTCTTACCTGTTCGTGAGAGTATAACCGCTAGTCAGCTGGCAGACTTATACATCTCCCGAATAGTGTCCCTCCATGGTGTTCCTTTGGAAATTAACTCGGATCGAGGAAGTCTTTTCACCTCTCGATTTTGGGAAAGTTTCCAAAATGCTATGGGAACCCGTCTTTCCTTTAGCACCGCCTTCCACCCTCAGTCGAGCGGTCAAGTGGAACGCGTCAACCAAATTCTAGAAGACATGCTTCGAGCCTCTGTTATCTCATTCGGAATGGATTGGGAGAAGTGCCTTCCATTTGC
>NC_041390.1:601463071-601464004 GCF_002162155.2 Triticum dicoccoides | reverse complement strand
TCTCCCGTGCTGCTCCCTCTCTCTCTCTCACGGCCGAGCATCACCATCGCCGCCGTTCGCCATAGCAGCCATCTCCGGCCACCCCTCGCTCCCCCGACTAGCTCAGGAGCTCCGCCACAACCTCCTCTTCCTCCCCACCGCTCCACGGGCCTCCGGAAGCCCTGCATCGCCGCCACGTCGCCGTTCCCCTTTCGAGCTCCGATCATCGTCGCCGTCGAATTTGTCGTCTCCAGTGCGTCCCCGAGCCCGCTAACCACCTCTGCAGCTCCGCGGTGAGCCCCGGATCGTTTCCCCCTTCTCCCCTGGTCTCTCCCGACCTCTAGGCCCTAGCCCCACGTTGGCCGAGAGCTCCACGCCGCCGGCGATGTCGCCGTCGTGGCCACGGTCACCATAGCACCCAACCGAGCACACTATCGTGCTCCACACCTCACTAGGATCACGTAGCACGCACCAACACCTCCCCAAACCCCCTGCAACGCCGACTCCGACCGCACCCGAACTCCGGCCGCCGCTCACGAGCTCGCCGTCGACGACTCCGGCCACCTCAGGCCCGGCCACCACCACCGTTCGACGCGCGGGAGCAAGGGCTTTCCAACGAGCCCAAGCACGGCCTCGCCCGTGCCTTGTAGCGCGATCCCGCGACGCGCCGCCGTCTCGGACCTCGCCGGCGTCACGTCGCCGGTGGGTTTGACCCACCTTGACCACGGCAGGACCCCTCCTGAGTCCCTGACAGGTGGGCCCAGCCCTGTAGCTAATTAGGATTAGCGCTAACCACTGTTAGTTAACCCCTGACACTGACCAGTGGGCCCCAGCGCCACTAATTAGTAATTAGAGTTAATTTAACCCTGTTTAACCCCCTGTCACTGACGTGTGGGTCCCACACGTCAGGTTTGACCTCAGCCAGCCGCAGTTGACCACTGACGTCATGATGAC
>NC_041390.1:601342199-601344618 GCF_002162155.2 Triticum dicoccoides | reverse complement strand
CAAGGGTATCTCCAGGCTATCTATGCTGACCCCACTCAGGAGGATTCACGGACTCGCACCACTGCTGAGATGCTCGAGGATAAGGACCGTGAAAATCGGGCCTTAAGGCTAGAGCTCTTCAACACCCGTGCTGACCACTGGGCCACTTTGACTCGGTTCGCACCGGCGGTGCAAGCTGGATGTTCAGATATGCGCGATCTCTATCCTGTGAGATCTGCTCTGCCAGACGTGATGGTTTGGCGTGATGTAGGAGGCATCACCCCACCTCGCGGTCCCCGCAGGCCACCGTTTGTTGGTCCAAGGCCTCATCCTAGCCCCTATGGTCCACAAGCTCCGCGAGATCGTCTGTTTCCGGATGATCATGTTGAGCTTCCAGGCTATGGAGGTGACTTCTACGAGGACTACTACGGATCGGTCTGAGTTAGTGGTAGTATCACTAGTTCGCACTAGCTGTGTCGTCTATCCTCCCGCGTGACTCGTGGGATATGACCTAGTTTGTACTCCTTCCGGAGGTGTAGAAAAATAATGTATAGGAGCTTGGAATGCCTCCGATGAGATGTAATCCTCTTTTCACCGTAATAGTACTTGTTTGGTCTTGTACTAAACCCTGTATGGTGTGTATGACGATGGAATAAAGAAGCAGTTTCTATATCTACCATGTCATACGGATGATCATCTTGCATTTCGAGTTATTCCTTACATTTTACCCTATGTCGGAATTTTATCATCCTGACTAAATCATTGTCTTGTTTACCTAGGATGGTCAACACGCGCGCTAACCCTGCTTCTCAAGAGCAGGCCGAAGGCAGTGAAGCCAGGGATGTAAATCTGCCTCATCCTCCTTCACTAGCCGAGGTTATGATGGAAGCTGAGAGAAACAAGCGGGAGACCAACCGTTTGTTGGAGCGTATTGAACAGAACACAGCACACCATCAGAGGACTAACGTGGTGTCACTCAGTGATTTTATCAAATTACATCCACCCACGTTCCACCACTCTGTCGAGCCTCTCGACGCTGATGACTGGCTTCGCAGTATCTCTCACAAACTGCGTTCCGCGCTGGTAGCGGAGGCTGACAAGGTCACCTTTGCTGCATATCATCTTGAAGGCCCCGCCAGTCTATGGTGGGAGAATTATGGAGCTATGCGCCCAGCAGGCCATGTCACTACTTGGGCTGAATTCAGCGAGGCTTTCCGTGAACATCACATTCCGGAGGGTCTCATGGACCGTAAACGTGAAGAATTTTGCAGTTTCACCCAAGGCCGACTTTCTGTGGATGCTTACAGCAGGGAGTTTGGTAATCTCACACGATATGCAGCCGAGGAAGTGTCTACCGATGCCAAGAAGCAAGCAAGGTTCCGTAAGGGCCTTAGTCCTGAGCTTCGCCGCGACCTCCGTCTGCATGAGTGCACAACTTTTCAGAAACTTGTCAACAAAGCCATCAGTGCCAAAACTGGTCAGACTGACTATGACGCAACACGCAAGCATGGCCGTGACATGGGTTCCTCATCCGGTGCTGGTCCTCAGAAGCGCCGCGTGTGGGTACCCAACACCGCCCTGCCACCCAGATTTACACCGAGGCCATCCTTCCAGGTGCCTCGCCCCATTCAACAGTCTGCTCCAGCCAAGCCCTATGGGGGTCCAACTAACAATGCTCCTCCACGTACCAGTTCTGTGACTTGTTTCAAGTGTGGGGAATCTGGTCACTATATGCGTGAGTGTCCCCAGACCAACCCCAACCAGTCTGCTAAAGCTGTTGGCCGTGGCAAGCCGACAGGAAAAATATTCCACGCCAAGCCGGTCACCGCTTCACGTGGCCATGTCAACTGTATCTCTGCCGAAGAAGCTCAAGAGGATCCCAACGTCGTTCTCGGTACGCTTCTTGTTAACTGCCACCCGGCATCTGTTCTTTTCGATACAGGGGCCTCTCATTCTTTTATATCCGAAAGTTATGCTCGTTTGCATAACGTTGCATTCTGTGACATGCCATCCACTATGGAAATTTCTACCCCTGGTTCTAGATGGCAGACCTCTAGGGTAAGCTATGGAAATGAAATCCAAGTCGACAGACTTGTTTTCCTCGCGTCTTTGATAGCCCTTAAATCTTCAGATATTAATATCATTCTGGGTATGGACTGGATGTCGGCTCATCATGCCCAAATCGATTGCTTCTCTAGGACTGTTCAACTCACCCATCCTTCGGGAAAGATAGTCAATGTCTTGACCCGAATAGCCAAGCGACAATTATATTCTCTTAACGCCAGCCCTTTGCCAGACCTTGAGGACGTTCCGGTAGTCCGTGACTTCCCGGATGTCTTTCCAGAGGAATTGCCAGGTGTTCCACCTGACAGGGATGTTGAGTTTGTAATAGACCTCATTCCAGGAACCGTTCCGATTGCTAGAAGACCTTATAAGATGG
>NC_041390.1:601337701-601342189 GCF_002162155.2 Triticum dicoccoides | reverse complement strand
CCTCTCTCCTGTGCTGCTCCCTCTCTCTCTCTCACGGCCGAGCATCACCATCGCCGCCGTTCGCCATAGCAGCCATCTCCGGCCACCCCTCGCTCCCCCGACTAGCTCAGGAGCTCCGCCACAACCTCCTCTTCCTCCCCACCGCTCCACGGGCCTCCGGAAGCCCTGCATCGCCGCCACGTCGCCGTTCCCCTCTTCGAGCTCCGATCATCGTCGCCGTCGAATTCGTCGTCTCCAGCGCGTCCCCGAGCCCGCTAACCACCTCTGCAGCTCTGCGGTGAGCCCCGGATCATTTCCCCCTTCTCCCCTGGTCTCTCCCGACCTCTAGGCCCTAGCCCCACGTTGGCCGAGAGCTCCACGCCGCCGGCGATGTCGCCGTCGTGGCCACGGTCACCGTAGCACCCAACCGAGCACACTATCGTGCTCCACACCTCACTAGGATCACGCAGCACGCACCAACACCTCCCCAAACCCCCTGCAACGCCGACTCCGACCGCACCCGAACTCCGGCCGCCGCTCACGAGCTCGCCGTCGACGACTCCGGCCACCTCAGGCCCGGCCACCACCACCGTTCGACGCGCGGGAGCAAGGGCTTTCCAACGAGCCCAAGCACGGCCTCGCCCGTGCCTTGTAGCGCGATCCCGCGACGCGCCGCCGTCTCGGACCTCGCCGGCGTCACGTCGCCGGTGGGTTTGACCCACCTTGACCACGGCAGGACCCCCCTGAGTCCCTGACAGGTGGGCCCAGCCCTGTAGCTAATTAGGATTAGTGCTAACCACTGTTAGTTAACCCCTGACACTGACCAGTGGGCCCCAGCGCCACTAATTAGTAATTAGAGTTAATTTAACCCTGTTTAACCCCCTGTCACTGACGTGTGGGTCCCACACGTCAGGTTTGACCTCAGCCAGCCGCAGTTGACCACTGACGTCATGATGACGTCATGCTGCCGCAATAACTATAATTTCTGGATTTAATTTAAATCAGGAAATTCCAGAATATTATTTAAACTTCAAAAATTCATAACTTTTATTCTGTAACTCCAAATTGGACAAATTATATATGAAAAATGATCAGAAAAATCCAATCTACCCATCTGTACTATTTTCATGCATGATCAAACAAGTTAAATTGATGTTTTAAGCAGAACAAGGAAAAGCACTTTAAAAGGCCATATTTGAATTTGAAATTTGAATCCTTGATTCAAATTTGTTCAAACCCTTCTGGTTTTAGTTGCATTAGCCCAATACACTCATTTTGCCATGTCTCATGCATGCATCATATTGTTGCATACTGTTTGGTAATGTTTGTGTATCGGTGCTCTCTGCGGCAGGTTCTGTCTCCGAGGAATACCGTGATTACCCTAACGAAGAACCGTATCAGTGCATCGAACCATCAGGCAAGCAACCAACCATTTGATCATATCGATACAATCCCATGTTCTCGCTCCTGCTCTCTTTTACTGCATTAAGACAACGCGTTTCAAACTGCTGTGTGCTACGGTAGTTGAACCCATTTCCTCTGCATGACCTGTCATTGCCACAGTAACTAGATGAAACCCACTAGCATGTGTAGGAGTTGTTTGAGCCATATGTACGTGTTGTTCCTACCTTGCCATGCCTGCTATGCTTAGAGTCGTGTCAGGTCTGGTTCATCTGGGTGATGGGCTAGAGTGAAATGTTTATGTCGATAATGAGAGTGGTGTGGTGAACATGATTTGGTAAAGGTATCGATGAGAGGCCATGTAGGAGTACATGGTGGGTTGTTTCATTGAAGCCGACCTTAAGCACTGAGATCTGTATGTGTGATTTAAGAATCAGCTACTACCATGCATTGGGCCCGAAACCAATGGACCCTCTCGGCTTCTTATTCACCCTAGTTCTCCGTCCAGGAGTTGCAAGTAGTTTCTGGTGTTTGTAGCCTACTGGAGGCCGTGGACAGCGCTGACCGTAGGGGTGGGCTGTGATGCGGTAGGTACGTGGCCGGGTGTACCGAATACCCGTTAGGTATCTCGGGAACCCTGTTCACATCGTTCGGGGCCGTATGGGAAACCTCGGCCGGACTCCCTGCGGATGGAACCTGGATAGGCGATAAACCTGGACTGGAGGCTTAGGTGATTAGGTAGGTCGTGGCCGACACCCACGTTGGGCTTCCACTTGAAGGTTGCCGAGTACATGTCGTGTAAACGACGGTAAGTGGTGAGAGCGTGTATGAAGAAGTACCCCCTGCAGGGTTAACATGATCTATTCGAATAGCCGCGTCCGCGGTAAAGGACTACTTGGTTGCCTATACAGTTCATAGACAAGTAAATGGAAACTGTTAAAAGCCTCAAGACAAGTGTGAGTGCCGAGGATGGCTCTTCCGTAGGAAGACGGAGGTGGATCCTCGGTAGTGTATTGAAGTGGTGAGTAGTGGACTCGTGTGCGCAAAACCATTTCAAGTTGGAGTATCGTAGGATAGCCTAGCCAAGAGTCAAAGCTGGCTTGCTGCAATAACTCCACCAACCCTTCTTGATACTATGCATGTATGTAGGATCTGATGTAAGTCTTGCTGAGTACCTTTGTACTCATGTTGCTATAATCTACATTTTTACAGAAGACGCTGCAACCCCTTCTGATGGGTTCTATGTAGACGTTGACATCAACGAGTAGGCTAAAGACCCAGGTGGTGACCCTGAGCTTGTGAAGGACCACGTAGTATAGCTAGGCTTTCCAAGCCTCTTTTATTTTACTAGTTGTCTGTACTCAGACAAGTTACTTCCGCTGCTGGTTTGTATGACTGTATGACTTGTATGTGGGGTCGTGAGACCCGTACCTTTGTGTCTGTTATGTATGGCTCACTGAGCCTTAAATAAAGTACTTGTGTCATAGAGTCATGCTGTGATGCTTCGTTGTATTTGCACATATCGAGCATCTTGTGTGTATGATTGAAATGCTTGGTATGTGTGGGATCTGACTATCTAGTTGTTTATCTTTAGTAGCCTCTCTTACCGGGAAATGTCTCCTAGTGTTACCGCTGAGCCATGGTAGCTTGCTACTGCTCTGGAACACTTAGGCTGGCCGGCATGTGTCCTTCTTCGTTCCTGTGTCTGTCCCTTCGGGGAAATGTCACGCTTTGAGTACCGGAGTCCTGTTAGCCCGCTACAGCCCGGTTTACCGGAGTCCTGCTAGCCCAGTGCTACAGCCCGGACCCACTTGCTGATGACCGACACGTTCGAAGCTGGGTCATGGATGCCTGTCCCTGTAAGTCTGTGCCACTTTGGGTTTACGACTAGTCATGTCAGCCCGGGCTCTTTATCATATGGATGCTAGCGACACTATCATATACGTGAGCCAAAATGCGCAAACGGTCCCGGGAAAAGGTAAGGCGACACCCGTGGGGATACCGTACGTGAGGCTGCAAAGTAATATGAGGTGTTACCGGCTAGATCGATGTGACATCGAGTCGGGGTCCTGACAGCGGGGGCGGTGGGGGTAGAGTCCGGTGAGGGTCGGGGCGGCGGCGTCGTGGGTCGGAGCAGTGCGCGGGTGGATCTGGTGGCGAGGGAGAGAGGTTTGAAGGGGATCTGGCGAGGGAGAGGGAGGATAGCTTACTAATGGTGCACCACTCCTCGGTGCGATATTAGAGATCTTTTTTTAGATAGCAATGGCGCACCCCGCAGCGGTGCGCCATTAGAATGTTTTTTTTATTACAGTTCGAGCACAGGTTATATTGCACCTAACCCAATCCACATCAGAACCCGCCCACTAGCCCGACTGGTCAGCACGCAGCACACACACCAGGAGGTCCTGGGTTTGATTCCCAGGCTCCGCAATATTTTTTTTTTGCATTTTAAATTCTGTTTGATATTTATTTGTGTTTAAATATGTTCAAACTTGTTTAAATCATAACAGTAATATTTTTTTGTAAAAACAGTAACAATTTTTTAAAAAAATATGTCCAAATTTGTTAATTGAAAATATCATCGGCGACGGCGGTGGAGCGGGGGAGGGTGCGGGGGGTGCGCGTTGGCGGCGGTGGAGCGGGGGAGGGTGCGGGGGGCCGGGTGCTCGTCGGCGGCGGTGGAGGGGGATCGAGATCGAGTGTCCTCACCACTAGCTCGCATCCTTAGGGTGACTCAGCATCTTGTCTTTTTTATTTATCTCTGGATCATTTCCGTCATCTTCCCGCTTCTTCTCCTCCCTATCCGCGTGCCAACGCAGGAGCTTTGCTACCTTAGGGTCCGCGAAATACCGCTGCAGACGAGGAGTGATCGGAAAGTACCACACCGATTTTCGAGGAGCTTTCTTCCTCTTCTTGTATCGAGTGACGCCGCACAACGTACATATGGTAGACTCCGCGTGCTCGTCCTGATAAATGATGCAAATAATAAAACGTAAAAAAGTAAATGATGCGCCATTAGTAGTTTTGCAAAAAAGTAAAAAATAATAATTTTTATACTAATGGCGCACCGTTGCACAGTGCGCCATTACTAGTTTAAACTAGTAATGG
>NC_041390.1:601331401-601332135 GCF_002162155.2 Triticum dicoccoides | reverse complement strand
GAGCCGAGGGGGAGAGGGGTCGGAACCCCCCTCCCCCATCCCGGCGAGGCCGAGCCAGGAACGAGCCATAGCAGGCGACGACGTGGCGTGCCGTGGCGTCGCCTGCGGAGGCGAGTCCATAACATGACTTGCCCCCGCACTGCACCGAGGGGCATAGTTGTACTAGCACATCTTCCATGTATAGACTTGCCCCCATTATCTATCTTTAGGGGTGTGTGGGTGCGTGTGGGGGGTCAGAATAACCGCACTACGCCAGTCAAACGAGCGCACTGCCGCTGTAGCGGGAGGCCGAGCAGGGGGAGGGGGAAATAGAATAACCACACTACGCCTGTCAAACGAGCGCACTGTCGCGTTAGCGCGAGGCCGAGACGGGGGGATGTCGGAAGCCCCCTCCCCCATCCCGGCGAGGCCGAGCCAGGAAGGAGCCGTAGCAGGCGACGACGCGGCGTGCCGCAGCGTCGCATGCGGAGGCGAGTACGTAACATGACTTGCTCCCGCACTGCACCGCACCGCACCGAGGGGCATAGTTGTACTGACACATCTTCCTTGTATGGACTTGCCCCCATTATCTATCTTTAGGGGTGTGTGGGTGCGTGTGGGGGGAAACAGAAAAACCGCAATGCGCCTGTCAAACGAGCGCACTGCCGCGTTAGCGCGAGGCCGAGCCAGGCGGAGGGGGGTCAGGACCCCCCTCCCCCATCCCGGCAAGGCCGAGCCAGGAACGAGCCATAGCA
>NC_041390.1:601328792-601329743 GCF_002162155.2 Triticum dicoccoides | reverse complement strand
AATGAGTGCACTGTCGCGTTAGCACAAGGCCGAGCCGAGGGGAGGGGGGTCGGGACCGCCTCCCCCATCCCGGCGAGGCCGAGCCATGAACGAGCCATAGCATGCGATGACGCGGCGTGCCTCGGCGTCGCATGCGGAGGTGAGTCCGTAACATGACATGCCCCCGCACCGCACCGCACCGAGGGGCATAGTTGTACTGACACATCTTCCTTGTATGGACTTTCCCCCATTATCTATCTTTAGGGGTGCGTGGGTGCGTGTGGGGGGAAACAGAATAACCGCACTATGCCTGTCAAACGAGTGCACTGCCGCGTTAGCGCGAGGCTGAGCCGAGGGGGAGAGGGGTCGGAACCCCCCTCCCCCATCCCGGAGAGGCCGAGCCAGGAACGAGCCATAGCAGGCGACGACGTGGCGTGCTGCGGTGTCGCCTGCAGAGGCGAGTCCATAACATGACTTGCCCCCGCACTGCACCGAGGGGCATAGTTGTACTAACACATCTTCCATGTATAGACTTGCTCCCATTATCTATCTTTAGGGGTGTGTGGGTGCATGTGGGGAGTCAGAATAACCGCACTACGCCAGTCAAGCGAGCGCACTTTCGCGGTAGCGCGAGGCCGAGCCGGGGGAGGGGGAAATAGAATAACCACACTGCACCTGTCAAACGAGCGCACTGTCGCATTAGCGCGAGGCCGAGACAGGGGAGGGATGTCGGGAGCCCCCTCCCCCATCCCGGCGAGGCCGAGCCAGGAAGGAGCCGTAGCAGGCGATGACGGGGCGTGCCGCAGCGTCGCATGCGGAGGCGAGTACGTAACATGACTTGCTCCCGCACTGCACCGCACCGCACCGAGGGGCATAGTTATACTGACACATCTTCCTTGTATGGGCTTGCCCCCATTATCTATCTTTAGGGGTGTGTGGGTGTGTGTGTGGGGGGGATAGAATAACCGCACT
>NC_041390.1:601326504-601327645 GCF_002162155.2 Triticum dicoccoides | reverse complement strand
AAATGATGCAAATAATAAAACGTAAAAAAGTAAATGATGCGCCATTAGTAGTTTTGCAAAAAAGTAAAAAATAATAATTTTTATACTAATGGCGCACCGTTGCACAGTGCGCCATTACTAGTTTAAACTAGTAATGGCGCACTATGCAACGGTGCGCCATTAGTAGTTTTGCCAAAAAGTAAAAAAAAACAAATTACTGGCGCACTTTGTCACCGGTGCGCCATTAGTAGTTCTAACTACTAATGGCGCACTTTGCCCAGATGCGCCATTAGTATGTTTGAAAAAATGGAAACAAAATTGTTACTAGTGGCGCACCTTTTGTCTGGTGCGCCATTAGTGTCTTCCACACTAATGGCGTACCTCCACCTGGTGCGCCATTAGTATATAGTAGTGGCGCACCACATCTCTGGTGCGCCATTAGTGTCAATCCTATCTTTAACCCTTTTCCTAGTAGTGACGAGTGCACTGCCGCATTAGCGCGAGGCCGAGCCGAGGGGGAGAGGGGTCGGAACCCCCCTCCCCCATCCCGGCGAGGCCAAGCCAGGAACGAGCCATAGCAGGCGACGACGTGGTGTGCCGCTGCGTCGCCTGCGGAGGCGAGTCCATAACATGACTTGCCCCCGCACTGCACCGAGGGGCATAGTTGTACTAACACATCTTCCATGTATAAACTTGCCCCCATTATCTATCTTTAGGGGTGTGTGGGTGCGTGTGGGGGGTCAGAATAACCGCACTACGCCAGTCAAACGAGCGCACTGCCGTGGTAGCGCGAGGCCGAGCCGGGGGAGGGGGAAATAGAATAACCACACTTCGCCTGTCAAACGAGCGCACTGTCGCGTTAGCGCGAGGCCGAGACGGGGGGAGGGATGTCGGGAGCCCACTCCCCCATCCCGGCGAGGCCGAGCCAGGAAGGAGCCGTAGCAGGCGACGACGCGCCGTGCCGTAGCGTCGCATGCGGAGGCGAGTACGTAACATGACTTGCTCCCGCACCGCACCGCACCGCACCGAGGGGCATAGTTGTACTGACACATCTTCCTTGTATGGGCTTGCCCCCATTATCTATCTTTAGGGGTGTGTGGGTGCGTGTGGGGGAAACAGAATAACCGCAATGCGCCTGTCAAACGAGCGCACTGCCGCGTTA
>NC_041390.1:601324765-601326175 GCF_002162155.2 Triticum dicoccoides | reverse complement strand
GGGTGCGTGTGGGGGGAAACAGAATAACCGCACTATGCCTGTCAAACGAGTGCACTTCCGCGTTAGAGCGAGGCTGAGCCGAGGGGGAGAGGGGTCGGAACCCCCCTCCCCCATCCCGAAGAGGCCGAGCCAGGAACGAGCCATAGCAGGCGACGACGTGGCGTGCTGCGGTGTCGCCTGCGGAGGCGAGTCCATAACATGACTTGCCCCCGCACTGCACCGAGGGGCATAGTTGTACTAACATATCTTCCATGTATAGACTTGCTCCCATTATCTATCTTTAGGGGTGTGTGGGTGCATGTGGGAGGTCAGAATAACCGCACTACGCCAGTCAAACAAGGGCACTTTCGCGGTAGCGCGAGGCCGAGCCGGGGGAGGGGGAAATAGAATAACCACACTGCGCCTGTCAAACGAGCGCACTGTCGCATTAGCGCGAGGCCGAGACGGGGGGAGGGATGTCGGGAGCCCCCTCCCCCATCCCGGCGAGGCCGAGCCAGGAAGGAGCCGTAGCAGGCGATGACGGGGCGTGCCGCAGCGTCGCATGCGGAGGCGAGTACGTAACATGACTTGCTCCCGCACTGCACCGCACCGCACCGAGGGGCATAGTTATACTGACACATCTTCCTTGTATGGGCTTGCCCCCATTATCTATCTTTAGGGGTGTGTGGGTGTGTGTGTGGGGGGGATAGAATAACCGCACTGCGCCTGTCAAACGAGTGCACTGTCGCGTTAGCACGAGGCCGAGCCGAGGAAAGGGGGGTCGGGACCCCCTCCCCCATCCCGGCGAGGCCGAGCCATGAATGAGCCATAGCATGCGATGACGCGGCGTGCCTCGGCGTCGCATGCGGAGGCGAGTCCGTAACATGACATGCCCCCGCACCGCATCGCACCGAGGGGCATAGTTGTACTGACACATCTTCCTTGGATGAACTTGCCCCCATTATCTATCTTTAGGGGTGTGTGCATGGGCGTGGGGGGAAACAGAATAACCGCACTGTGCCTGTCAAAGGAGCGCACTGTCGTGTTAGCGCACGGCCGAGCCAGGGGGGAGGGGGGTCGGGACCCCCCCTCCCCATCCCGGCAAGGCCGAGCCAGGAACGAGCGTAGTAGGCGACGACGCGGCATGCCGCGGCATCGCATTTGGAGGTGAGTCCGTAACATGACTTGCCCCTGCACTGCACCCCACGGAGGGGCATAGTTGTACTGACACATCTTCCTTGTATGGACTTGCCCCCATTATCTATCTTTAGGGATGTGTGGGTGCGTGTGGGGGGAAACAGAATAACCGCAATGCGCCTGTCAAACGAGCGCACTGCCGCGTTAGCGCGAGGCCGAGCCAGGGGGGGGTCAGGACCCCCCCCCTCCCCCATCTCGGCGAAACCGAGCCAGGAACGAGCCATAGCAGGCGAC
>NC_041390.1:601309249-601324020 GCF_002162155.2 Triticum dicoccoides | reverse complement strand
GGCGAGGCCGAGCCAGGAATGAGCCATAGCAGGCAACGACGCGGCGTGCCGCGGCATCGCATCTGGAGGCCAGTCCGTAACATGACTTGCCCCCGCACCGCACCGCACCGCACCGAGGGGCATAGTTGTACTGACACATCTTCCTTGTATGGACTTGCCCCCATTATCTATCTTTAGGGGTGCGTGGGTGCGTGTGGGGGGAAACAGAATAACCGCACTATGCATGTCAAATGAGTGCACTACCGCGTTAGCGCGAGGCCGAGCCAAGGGGGAGGGGGTTGGGACCGCCCCTCCCCCATCCCGACGAGGCCGAGCCAGGAACGAGGCGTAGCAAGCGACGACGCGGCGCTCCGCGGTGTCGCATGCGGAGGCGAGTCCGTAACATGACTTGCCCCTATTATCTTATCTTTATTTCTTAGGGGAAAAACCTGCACTGTTATGAATTATTATTTCATTTGTACTTTTTTGATAATTTTTATTGTCCTGTTGTGAGTTATTATTTGTACTTTAGCCGTTTGTTTTCTCCCTCTATATTTTTTGGTATTTAATTTTTTATTGTATTTAATTTTCGCTATTATCTTTGGTAACTGCCCAGAGATAGTGGGCTTCGCCACGATTGTGGGCTTTGGCCGTCGGTTTTCTCGCACTCATCTTTTAACCTCCTCTCTCCCCTTTTCCGATACGCTCCCCTCCCCAAATCGATTCCTTCTTCGTTCCCCTCTTCTTCTCTTCTCGCAGAGAAGTTGCTTCTCCTGTTAAGCCACGGGAGCGTCGGCCGACGGGTTGAACCCCAGGGGTGGAGATCTGGGTGCTTTGTTTGCTCCTTTGCTCTGCCATCGACTTCCCTTGAATCCTCTTATGTACATATTGTCCCTCTATTTCTAAGCTATTGCTCTCTTGCTGTCTTAGGCTGGATTCGCTAGGGTTCTTTTGGTCTTGAACGAGCAGTTGGCGACAGTGATACTGGATTCCGTGGCGGATTTCGTGTTTTGTTGGTAAGAGTTTTGCTTTTGTATGGCCTGCTTCGTTTCTGAAATAGGTCAGAGCCCTAATTTTTGTTCATGTGTCTTGCAGATCTGGTTCTACAGATTTTAGGTCTGTAGATCTCAATGGGTACATCATCCAGTCCGGACAAGTTGAATGCGGGTGATTTTCCCTGTAATTTGGATGATGCTTTAACAGATCTGGTTTTTTGGTTGTATAGGTGTTGTCGTATCGAGTTTATAAGTTGTGTGTATTTTGGTAGCTGTTAATTTTTTCCTGGAATGTGTGGTGTGTATAGTTTTGGCGGTTGATGTGACGTGCAGACAGGTTGTAGTACTGATCACCATGTGTAGTTTGAAATGTTGTCCTGGCATTTGAATAGGTTGTAGTAGTCTGTGAAGAACTATTATGATGTTGAAAGAGTTGTCATTCTGAAGTTTGTTGTGCCAGTGGTGGGTTGATATTGTTTTATTGGTTGCACTTGTAGTGTTCATATAGTTGAACTGATTGCTTGATCATGTACTTTTTGCTAATTATGATGTTGTTGCAGATGTTGGAGTGTCGGTGCCTCCTGATTCTGACAAATCAGAACGCTTTCAAGATCGTGTGAATATTATTTTTGAGACACCAAATCCTCTAGAAGAACATGCGAATGTTGCTAGTGTTTCCCTTATATTTGCTCTTTTTTATCAGCCTTGAATACATAAATATGCTTAGCTACATCAGTTGTTCCTTTTCTTTTGTGTCTGATGCTATGTGCTTTATTTATCTTGTCTCTGCAATGTTAATTGTGTTTTAATTTTACATGTGCGTGCTTAGCTTATTTGTTTATGTTGTTAATGACAGTCATCGTGCTCCTGAGGACATTGTTGATGTTGTCAAGGATATTACTGATGGAATATATTCTCTTAACGTTGATGATGGTGATGGCAGCTTGCAGTTGTCTGTTACTCAGTCACAGAGTGTTGATGGCAGTAAGCCTGTTACCCAGGCTGAGGATGTTCCTACGCAGTTATAGCTCGAGGATAAAAGGATAAGAAATAAGAAGTTTGATTTCCAGAGGAGAAAGGAGTTGGAACGGCGTCAAAAGGATGCTTCTGTGCAAGGAAGTGATGGGGATGTTGCTGAAGGCTAAAGCTCCTAAAGGTGTAGGTGATGAACATGGTGACGCTCCTTTTTCAACTGTTGATGCTGCATCTCATGGAAGTGACATGCCTGTGAAGACAAACCTGATGCAAACTCGTTTGAGGCAAGTGTTTACTCGTGATTCGGTTAAGGAGAAGAAAGCTGTTTTCAAGAGTGATACGTCTCCAACGTATTTATAATTTTTGATTGCTCCATGCTATATTATCTACTGTTCTGGACTATATTGGGCTTTATTTTCCACTTTTATATTATTTTTGGGACTAACCTATTAACAGGAGGCCCAACCCAGAATTGCTTTTTTTCCTATTTCAGTATTTCGGAGAAACAGAATATCAAACGGAGTCCAAACGGAATAAAACCTTCGGGGACGTGATTTTCTCACCGAACATGATCCAAGAGACCTGGACCCTACTCCAAGGAGTCAAAGAGGCGGTCACGACGGTGGGGGGCGCGCCCACCCCCCTAGGGCGCGCCCCTGCCTTGTGGGCCCCTCGGTGCTCCACCGACGTACTCCTTCCTCCTATATATACCTACGTACCCCCAAACGAACAGATACGGTGCCGAAAACCTAATTCCACCGCCGCAACTTTCTGTATCCACTAGATCCCATCTTGGGGTCTGTTCCGGAGCTCCACCGAAGAGGGCCATCATCACGGAGGGCATCAACATCATCATAGCCTCTCCGATGAAGTGTGAGTAGTTTACCTTAGACCTTCGAGTCCATAGTTAGTAGCTAGATGGTTTCTTCTCTCTTTTTGGATCTCAATACAAAGTTCTCCCCCTCTCTCGTGGAGATCTATTCGATGTAATCTTCTTCTTTTTGCGCTGTGTTTGTTGAGACCGATGAATTGTGGGTTTATGATCAAGTCTACCTATGAATAATATTTGAATCTTCTCTGAATTCTTTTATGTATGATTCGTTATCTTTGCAAGTCTCTTCGAATTATCCATTTGGTTTGGCCAACTAGATTGGTAGTTCTTGCCATGGGAGAAGTGCTTAGCTTTGGGTTCAATCTTGCGATGTCCTTTCCCAGTGACAGAAGGGGCAGCAAGGCACGTATTGCATCGTTGCCATCGAGGATAACAAGATGGGGTTTATTTCATATTGCATGAATCTATCTCTCTACATCATGTCATCTTGCTTAAAGCGTTACTCTGTTTTTAACTTAATACTCTAGATGCATGCTGGATAGCGGTTGATGAGTGGAGTAATAGTAGTAGATGCAGAATTGTTTCGGTCTACTTGTCACGGACGTGATGCCTATATACATGATCATGCCAAGATATTCTCATAACTATGCTCAATTCTGTCAATTGCTCAACAGTAATTTGTTCACCCACACTAGTGAAACCTATGGCCCCCGGGTCTATTCTCATCATATCAATCTCCATCACTTTAATCTTGCTTTGCTTTTTACTTTTCAATTTGCATCTCTATACCAAAAATACCAAAAATATTATATCTATCAGATCTCACTCTCGTAAGTGACCGTGAAGGGATTGACAACCCCTAATCGCGTTGGTTGCGAGTAGCTATCGTTTTGTGCAGGTACGAGGGACTTGAGCGTGGCCCCCTACTGGATTGATACCTTGGTTCTCAAAAACAGAGGGAAATACTTACGCTACACTGCTGCATCATCCCTCCTCTTCGGGGAAATCCAACGCAAGCTCAAGAGGTAGCAAGAAAAATTTCTTTCGCCGTTGCCGGGGAGTCTACGCAAAAAGTCAACATACCAAGTACCCATCACAATCCCTATCTCTCGCATTACATTATTTGCCATTTGCCTCTCGTTTTCCTCTCCCCCACTTCACCCTTGCAGTTTTATTCGCCCTCTCTTTCCCAATCTCCTTCTCCTTCTCCTCCCTCTCTTTTTCGCTTGCCTTTTTGTTTGCTCGTGTGTTGGATTGCTTGTTTGTCGCGATGGCTCAAGATACTGCCAAATTGTGTGACTTCACCAATACCAATAATAATGATTTCCTTAGCACTCCAATTGCTCCTCTTGCCAGTACTGAATCTTGTGAAATCAATACTGCTTTGTTGAATCTTGTTATGAAAGATCAATTCGCCGGCCTTCCTAGTGAAGATGCCGCTACTCATCTAAATAGCTTCGTTGATTTATGTGATATGCAAAAGAAAAAAGATGTCGATAATGATGTCGTTAAATTGAAGCTATTTCCTTTTTCGCTTAGAGATCGTGCTAAAGCTTGGTTTTCATCTTTGCCTAAAAATAGTATTGATTCTTGGAACAAGTGCAAAGATGCTTTTATCTCTAAGTATTTCCCTCCCGCTAAGATCATCTCTCTTAGAAATGATATTATGAACTTTAAGCAACTTGATCATGAACATGTTGCACAAGCTTGGGAGAGAATGAAATTAATTATACATAATTTCCCTACTCATGGTTTGAATTTATGGATGATTATACAAAAAATTTATGCCAGATTGAATTTTGCTTCTAGAAATCTTTTAGACTCGGCCGCGGGAGGCACTTTTATCGGAATCACTTTAGGAGATGCTACTAAACTCCTAGATAATATTATGGTTAATTATTCTCAATGGCATACTGAAAGATCTTCTAATAGAAACGCGCATGCGATAGAAGAAATCAATGTTTTGAGTGGAAAGATGGATGAACTTATGAAATTATTTGCTACTAAGAGTGTTTCTTCTGATCCTAATGATAAGCCTTTGTCTACTTTTATTGAGAATAACAATGAATCTATGGATGTGAATTTTGTTGGTAGGAATAATTTTGGGAACAACGCTTATAGAGGGAATTTTAATCCTAGGCCATATCCTAGTAATCCTTCTAATAATTATGGGAATTCCTACAACAACTCTTATGGAAATTATAATAAGATGCAATCTGAATTTGAGAATAGTGTTAAAGAGTTTATGAATTCACAAAAGAATTTTAATGCTTTGCTTGAAGAGAAATTGCTTAAAGTTGATGATTTGGCTAGGAACGTTGACAGAATTTCTCTTGAGATTGATTCTTTAAAGCTTAGATCTATTCCTCCTAAGCATGATATCAATGAGTCTCTCAAATCCATGAGAATTTCCATTGATGAGTGCAAGGAAAGAACCACTAGGATGCGTGCTTCCAAAGATGCCTTTATTAAAGCGTGTTCTTCCTATGAAAATCAAGATGAAGATCTAAAAGTTATTGATGTGTCTCCTATTAAATCTCTGTTTTGCAATATGAATCTTGATGAAACTGAATATGATCTTCCTTTACCTAGAAGGCATTCTAAAAATTCGAAGTATTTAGATCTTTATGATGAAATTGGTGAAAGTGGGATTGAAAGAAATAAAAATCTAGTTGTTGCTAAACCCACTATATTGGATTTCAAGGAATTTAATTATGAAAGTTGCTCTTTAATTGATTGTATTTCCTTCTTGCAATCCGTGCTAAATTCTCCACATGCTTATAGTCAAAAGAAAGCCTTCACCGAACATATTGTTGATGCCTTGATGCAATCTTATGAAGAAAAACTTGAGTTGAAAGTTTCTATCCCTAGATAACTCTATGATGAGTGGGAACCAACTATTAAAATTAAAATTAAAGATCATGAGTTTTATGCTTTGTGTGATTGGGGTGCTAGTGTTTCCACTATCCCCAAAACTTTGTGTGATTTGCTAGATTTCCGCGATTTTGATGATTGCTCTCTAAACTTGCATCTTGCGGATTCTACTATTAAGAAACCTATGGGAAGGATTAATGATGTTCTTATTGTTGCGAATATAAATTATGTGCCCGTATATTTCATTGTTCTTGATATAGATTGCAATCCTTCTTGCCCTATTATTCTTGGTACACCTTTCCTTAGAAGGGTTGGTGCGATTATTGGTATGAAGGAAGGGAATATTAGATTTCAATTTCCATTAAAAAGGGCATGGAACACTTTCCAAGAAATAAAATAAAATTGCCATATGAAACCATCATGAGAGCCACTTATGGATTGCCTAACAAAGATGGCAATACCTAGATCTATCCTCGTTTTTATGTCTAGCTAGGGGCGTTAAATGATAGCGCTTGTTGGGAGGCAACCCAATTTTATTTTTATTCCTTCCTTTTTGCTCCTGTTTAGTAATAAATAATTATTTAGCCTCTGTTTTTGTTGTGTTTTTTTGTGTTTAATTAGTGTTTGTGCCAAGAACCGTTGGGAAGACTTGGGGAAAGTCTTGTTGAACTTGCTGTAAAAAACTGAAACTTTAGCGCTCACGAGAACTGGTGTTATTTTTATTTGGAGAGTTCTAATTAGTTATTTATTTTTGAAGATGATTAATAGATAAATTACTCACGTCCAGAAATTTATTTTAGAATTTTTGGGGTTCCAGATCTTGCGCTAGCTACAGATTACTACAGACTGTTCTGTTTTTGACAGATTCTGTTTTTCGTGTGTTGTTTGCTTATTTTCATGAATCTATGGTTAGTAAAATAGTTTATAATCCATAGAGAAGTTGGAATACAGTAGTTTTAACACCAATATAAATAGATAATGAGTTCATTACAGTACCTTGAAGTGGTCTTTTTTTTCTTTCGCTAACGGAGCTCACGAGTTTCTACTTTAAGTTTTGTGTTGTGAAGTTTTCATGTTTGGGTGAATTCTTGTGATGGATTATGGAACAAGGAGTGGCAAGAGCCTAAGCTTGGGGATGCCCATGGCACCCCCAAGATAATCCAAGGATACCAAAAAGTCAAAGCTTGGGGATACCCCAGAAGGCATCCCCTCTTTCGTCCACTTTCCATCGGTAATTTACTTGGAGCTATATTTTTATTCACCAACATGACATGTGTTTTGCTTGGAGCGTCTTGTATTATTTGTGTCTTTTTGTTTTAGTGTGCCACAATCATCCTTGCGGTACACACCTTTTGAGAGAGCCATACATGAATTAGAATTTGATAGAATACTCTATGTGCTTCATTTATATCTTTTGAGCTATGTAGTTTTGCTCTATGTGCTTCACTTATATCTTTTGAGCATTATAATTTTGCTCTATGTGCTTCACTTATATCTTTTGAGCTATGTAATTTTTCTCTATGTGCTTCACTTATATCTTTTGAGCTATGTAGTTTTGCTCTATGTGCTTCACTTATATCTTTTGAGCATTATAATTTTGCTCTATGTGCTTCACTTATATCTTTTGAGCTATGTAATTTTGCTCTATGTGCTTCACTTATATCTTTTAGCGTTATAATTTTGCTCTATGTGCTTCACTTAGATCTTTTAGAGCACGATGGTGGATTTTTTTTAAAGAAACTATTGATCTCTCATGCTTCACTTAAATTATTTTGAGAGTCATAATAGCATGGTAATTTGCTTAATAATAATATGCTTGGTATTCAAGATTTGTGAAACTTTCTTTTGAGTGTGTTGAATACTAAGAAAAGATTGAAGCATGATAATTGTTTTGAGATATGGAGGTGATAATATTAAGGTCATGCTAGTTGAGTAGTTGTGAATTTAAAGAATACTTGTGTTAAATTTTGTGAGTCCCGTAACATGCACGTATGGTGAACCGTTATGTGATGAAGTCGGAGCATGATTTATTTATTGATTGTCTTCCTTATGAGTGGCGGTCGGGGACGAGCGATGGTCTTTTCCTACCAATCTATCCCCCTAGGAGCATGCGCGTAATACTTTGCTTTGATAACTTCTAGATTTTTGCAATAAGTATATGAGTTCTTTATGACTAATGTTGAGTCCATGGATTATATGCACTTTTTCCCATCCTTCCACCTTAGCTAGCCTCTCTAATACCGCGCACCCTTCACCGGTATCATACACCTACCATATACCATCCTCAAAACAGCCACCATACCTACCTATTATGGCATTTCCATAGCCATTCTGAGATATATTGCCATGCAACTTTCCACCGTTTCGTTTATTATGACACATTCCATCATTGTCATATTGCATATCCCGGTACACCGCCGGTGGCATTCATATGGAGTCATATTTTGTTCTAAGTATCGAGTTGTAATTGTTGAGTTGTAACAAAAATAAAAGTGTGATGATCATCATTATTAGAGCATTGTCCCAGTGAGGAAAGGATGATGGAGACTATGATTCCCCCACAAGTCGGGATGAGACTCCGGACGAAAAATAAATAAAAGAGGCCAAAGAAGCCCAAAAATAGAGAAAGAAAAGAGGCCATAAAAAAGAGAAAAGGCCCAAATAAAAAAATTGAGATAAAAAGAGAGAAGGGACAATGTTACTATCCTTTTACCATACTTGTGCTTCGAAGTAGCACCATGATCTTCATAGTAGAGAGTCTCTTGTGTTATCACTTTCATATACTAGTGGGAATTTTACATTATAGAACTTGGCTTGTATATTCCAATGATGGGCTTCCTCAAAATGCCCTAGGTCTTCGTGAGCAAGCAAGTTGGATACACACCCACTTAGTTTATTTTGATGAGTTTTCATATACTTATAGCTCTAGTGCATACGTTGCATGGCAATCCCTACTCACTCACATTGATATCTATTGATGGGCATCTCCATAGCCCGTTGATACGCCTAGTTGATGTGATACTATCTTCCCCTCTTTTTGTCTTCTCCACAACCACCATTCTATTCCACCTATAGTGTTATATCCATGGCTCACACTCATGTATTGCGTGAAGATTGAAAAAGTTTTGAAAAAGTTAGAGTATGAAACAATTGCTTGGATTGTCATCGGGGTTGTGCATGATTTAAATACTTTGTGTGGTGAAGATAGAGCATAGCCATACTATATGATTTTGTAGGGATAACTTTCTTTGGCCATGTTATTTTGAGAAGACATAATTGCTTTGTTAGTATGTTTGAAGTATTATTATTTTTATGTCAATATAAACTTTTGTCTTGAATCTTTCGAATCTGAATATTCATATAACAATTAAGAAGATTTGCATTTAAATTATGCCAATTAGCACTCCGCATCAAAAATTCTCTTTTTATCATTTACCTACTCGAGGACGAGCAGGAATTAAGCTTGGGGATGCCTGATACGTCTCCAACGTATCTATAATTTTTATTGCTCCATGCTATATTATCTAATGTTTTGGACTATATTGGGATTTATTTTCCACTTTTGTATTATTTTTGTGACTAACCTATTAACCGGAGGACCAGCCCAGAATTGCTGTTTTTTTGCCTATTTCAGTATTCGGGAGAAATAGAATATCAAACGGAGTCCAACGGAATAAAACCTTCGGGAACGTAATTTTCTCACCGAACATGATCGAGTAGACTTGGACCCTACTCCAAGGAGTCAAAGAGGTGGTCACGAGGGTGGGGGCGCGCCCACCCCCCTAGGGTGCGCCCCCTGCCTCGTGGGCCCGTCGGTGCTCCACCGACGTACTCCTTCCTCCTATATATACCTACGTACCCCCAAACGAACAGATACGGAGCCGAAAACCTAATTCAACCGCCGCAACTTTCTGTATCCACGAGATCCCATCTTGGGGCCTGTTCCGGAGTTCCGCCGGAGAGGGCGTCATCACGGAGAGCTTCAACATCATCATAGCCTCTCCGATGAAGTGTCAGTAGTTTACCTCAGACCTTCGGGTCCATAGTTAGTAGCTAGATAGCTTCTTCTCTCTTTTTGGATCTCAATACAAAGTTCTCCCCCTCTCTCGTGGAGATCTATTCGATGTAATCTTCTTCTTTTTGCGGTGTGTTTGTTGAGACCGATGAATTGTGGGTTTATGATCAAGTCTATCTATGAATAATATTTGAATCTTCTCTGAATTCTTTTATGTATGATTGGTTATCTTTGCAATTCTCTTCGAATTATCCGTTTGGTTTGGCCAACTAGATTGGTAGTTCTTGCAATGGGAGAAGTGCTTAGCTTTGGGTTCGATCTTGCGGTGTCCTTTCCCAGTGACAGAAGGTGCAGCAAGGTACGTATTGCATCATTGCCACCGAGGATAACAAGATGGGGTTTATTTTATATTGCATGAATTTATCTCTCTACATCATATCATCTTGCTTAAAGCGTTACTCTGTTTTTAACTTAATACTCTAGATGCATGCTGGATAGCGGTCGATGAGTGGAGTAATAGTAGTAGATGCAGAATCGTTTCGGTCTACTTGTCACGAATGTGATGCCTATATACATGATTATGCCTAGATATTCTCATAACTATGCTCAATTTTGTCAATTGCTCAACAGTAATTTGTTCACCCACTGTAGAATACTTATGCTCTTGAGAGAAGCCACTAGTGAAACCTATGGCCCCCGGGGTCTATTCTCATCATATCAATCTCCATCACTTTAATCTTGCTTTGCTTTTTTACTTTGCCTTTTACTTTTCACTTTGCATCTCTATACCAAAAATACCAAAAATATTATATCTATCAGATCTCACTCTCGTAAGTGACTGTGAAGGGATTGACAACCCCTAATCGCGTTGGTTGCGAGTAGCTATCATTTTGTGCAGGTACGAGGGACTTGAGCGTCGCCTCCTACTGGATTGATACCTTGGTTCTCAAAAACTAAGGGAAATACTTACGCTACTCTGCTGCATCATCCCTTCCTCTTTGGGGAAATCCAACGCAAGCTCAAGAGGTAGCAAAGAGGAAGATGTCAGATCGAAATCCTGATGGCACACAGAGGCGTAGCCCACGTCACTACTAGGAAAAGGCCTACTAATGGCGCACCAGTTTTGCCTACTAATGGCGCACCACTGGTGCGCCATTAGCATCACGCCACTAGTATTTATTACTAATGGCGCACCACCCAGTGCGCCATTAGTATATAACACCATGCGCCATTAGTATGCCTCCCAGGGGCCATATTTAACCATGTGCTTTGGCACACTAATGGCGCACTACTGATGGATACGCCATTAGTATACTTGGCATACTAATGGCGCACTGTTTAGTGATGCGCCATTAGTATACTTTGGCATACTAATGGCGCACTCTGTAGTGATGCGCCATTAGTATGAATATTAGGGCTTTTTTACTTTTCTGATTTTTGCACAGGTTACAAAATATATTATTTGATAGAATATAGACAGTAGCACACAGCAACAACAGATTCATTGAATACAATAGAAGATTAGTCCCCGAATACAATTCATCATATTAGTCTCCAAATTCAAAAGACCGAACAAAGATAGAACATTACAAGTCTTGAGACCGTGTGTAGCGAGTTTGTCGGAAGTAATACTCATCCTAAGAAGTCCTACTAATCATCATCATACAACTTCTATTCGTTATTAATAACAAGTCATACGATCATCATCTTTATAGTCATCGAACCAACCCTACTTAATTGTTCTTAGCACATGATCATCAGTATTAGGCAGGACCTAAATACCCTATTTAAGCTAAAATAGCATAAAACAATATAGACCCTGACTCTCCATTATGGAGAATGGAGAACATCTTGTCTCCAATTCTTGCGCTTCGCTTCCTTTTGCTTCCAAGAACCTCCTTACGACTGTCCATACATTTTTTTCCATCCTTTGATTTTCATGTATCCACTTATTTTAGAAATCTCGTATGGACAGTTGAGATTCGTAGGATGACCTGGCTGTATGTTCAAAACATTAAGACTACCTTTCTTATACATCAAATGGGGCACACAACTCTCTGGGATTATCTGTTGAAAAACATAGTAATAACTTCATAGTTAGTAGTGATGTACTAGTTTTAGAAGTATGCAAAAGATGCACGGATGTCGTAATAGTAAAAATCTTACCAGGGTATCTCCATGGTAGTTACCGTAGTTGAACACATGCACTAGTGTCACGTATTTACCATAATGTTGAGGAGTTTGATTGTGGATATTGTAATTCTCAATGTCAATACAAAATCCGACCAGATGATTTTTCTCCATGTAAGTTGTTAATTCGGAGCCATCGGTGTAGTGGGTTTTGTCTACCATCTCCCGCACATTCTTTGAACAATAACAATAAGCTTTCAATGGAAATAAGTTGTCAACTATTTTGAAATAAACAATATAAATTAGCTAATAACTATGTTTGAGAAACTCACATAGCGGTAGAACTGGAGGCGTATCAACAAGGACCCAAATGTCCATATTGTCTTGGTTGATGTTAGGATTACCAAGATCCATGGTGATAAGCATACCCTCATCAAAACCATAAATCTTGCAAAATGCTTCCCAATTTTTGCAACCAAAATGGGTTACGCTCTCAGAATTATATAGATTTACTTCAAAGTCCACATCGTGATGAGTCCTTAGGTGAATTTTCTTTGTTTCAGAAATTTCATGGTCTTCAAAATCCATCCTCTCCAAGACATAGCGTCTTGCATGGCATGGGATAAGCTATACTCGAATTGTAAAAGATGAAAATTACACGTTGAAATAGTTGAAGTCATGCTTAATTATGAAAATAACACTTGTCGTCATTGTGTACCGTTTCAACTTCGAAGGTCTCCTCGAGCTTAATGCTGAAGCGCCGATCATCTTCTAGGTGAGGCATGTCGCACAGACCTCGATCGTCGTGGCACCAGTCGCACTCCCCCGGGAAACTTTCGTCGTCCGATGACGACATATCCTACGTTCATAATTCAAAACTACATCATTTAGGGTTTGTCGACACCGAGGCATCCTAAAAGCTAAGCTTTTATCATTTAGGGTTTATCGATGCCGAGGCACCCTAAAAGCCTAAGCTTTCATCATTTAGGTTCTTATCGACACCGAGGCACCTTAAAAGCCAAGGTTTTATCATTTAGGGTTTGTCGACGCCGAGGCACCCTAAAAGCCTAAGCTTTCATCATTTAGGTTCTTATCGACGCCGAGGCACCCTAAAACCTATGGTTTAATGCAGCAACAATAAAGGGGCAGTTGATCCTACTTAATTAAGTACTAAGATACCCCGGCCCATGCATTAGTCGCAAGTACCCCATATGTCCTATTTTTAGCAAAGTCATGCTAAAATTCACGGAAAATTTCAGCATGACCTTTGCTGAAAATAGGACACATGGAGTACCCGAATTTGCCGGAACGGAAGTTAATCGACATTCCGGCAAACTCAAGGGCCTCTCAGGGTACCTGCAAATTCATCACGACACAATGATCGGAGACAAAACCCAGCAAACTAGCAAGATGATCATCATCTTTGCAAGTCATTACTTGTCAAACGCAGAAGTGCATAACACAAGCTCACCGACATAGACCAAGATGATCATCAATTTTGAATCAATAGACATATTTCTCAAAAGAGGCATGATCAAATTTTGGTGCCCTTGACTTACTAGTATTTATCTCTTATGACTGATGAATGTGCATTGAGTCCAGAAGCAAAGACTCTACAGTGAAATGAAAAAAACCTTGGAAATATATTTATGATAACTCTAAATGGATCAGAAGGTGCAGATGCACTTGTAAAAAAAAGGTATGGATTTGCAGCAGCTTTGTTCTGATTATGACACCATTCTGTTAAGAAGGCAAAATAACATTATCATCCCAATTCATGGTTGAAGTTGAATACCCTAAGCTTTAAAATGCCAAGTCTCACTTACGCATGTTAACTTATTTACCAGTTCAGAACTATCACCAGAAAATAGTAAATCCACATTGACCACATAATATTATTTTGCAACCACTCAGTTTGTCCTTGACTGGGACTCTTGAAGCACAAAACAACTAATGCAGAGCTAGGTCTACTTTGGTTCTGACAGATCACATCCTGGTGCATATGTGGGGTTTTTTTACTTAGAAAATACAAAACTTCTATTATTGTTTTTATTTTTAACCAGAGCCTAACCACCTCTATAGTTTACAAACTAATTCAGATAATCACTAATCAGGCATGGAAAATTATTTTAGCCATGATCCCTGAGGATTAGAGCCTCCACAAGTCAGAGAAAATTACTGTCTCCACTTATGTTGTCAATGCTTGTTGTATGTTTGGCTTAAGGGTTTTCCTTTTCAAATTCTGACTCTGTTTTTAAACAAAGTAGGCTTCTATCCTATCTAGAATGTAATGAAGATGTCTTGGATAAGCTGAGTGTTGTAATGAAGATGTCTTGGTGAGACTTGATATATGTCCAAAATTAGAAAAATCACAAAGTACTTTCTCTACCTAATAAACTCCATATGACCACATAAAACCCTGTTTAACACACCTGTAAAGAGGAACAACCCCTCGAAGGAGCTAGAAAGCTATATGAAACAAAATTATCAAGCATGGGCATACAAATTCTATACTGTATGAAACAAAATAGGTACAACAAGTAGCTGCTAGAGTCATATGCTGAGAGTAGGTGTCAGCTTAAGACATTCTGAAATAGTAAATAACTAAAGGGCACTTGATTATGCACTTAGTAACAAGGTATATTGCATGATTCATAATTTTATAGGAGACCAATAGTAGAAATTTGATTGGGAGTGCTCCATTTCACTAGCGGCCCATTTCACTCACTTTTGCAAAGCATCAGGGCACCAAAGTGTCCATAGGCAGCACCAAGGAAACCAAATCCCCAAAAAATGTTTGCCCTCGATCAAGGCATGATCCATCCTTCCTAACCATCACTGTCAATCTAGCTACTAGCTCTAGGTGGCCCTAGGGTTTGCAGGGGAGGGGGTGGAGGAGAAGGGAGGAATCACCTGGGGGAGGGGATGGAGGAATGGAGGAAGACGTCGGGGGTGCGGGCGCGGGCGGAGG
>NC_041390.1:601308463-601309000 GCF_002162155.2 Triticum dicoccoides | reverse complement strand
TGGGGGCGCGGGTGCGGCGGGGGTGGAGCTCGGCGAGGGTCGGGGCGGCGGCGTCGGGGCAGCGCGCGGGTGGATCTGGCGAGGGAGAGGGACGAAGGGGATCTGGCGAGAGGGAGAGGGAGGAATTAGCTAGGTGGGGAAGCGTACTAATGGCGCACCCACAGTCGGTGCGCCATTAGTATTTTCTTTACATAGCAATGGCGCACCAGGCAGAGGTGCGCCATTAGTAATCTTTTTTTTATAAATAGCAATGGCGCACCAGGCAGAGGTGCGCCATTAGTAATCTTTTTTTATAAATAGCAATGGCGCACCAGCCAGAGGTGCGCCATAAGTAATTTATTTTTATTTTTTGTTGCATGTAATAATTTTTTAGAAAATGAATATGAATATGAAAGAGTAATATTTTTTTGTAAAAATAGCCATAATTGTTGTTTAACAACAATTGTAGTCTACACTTTTTTATTATTATTTTTTTAAAATGAATATGAATATGAAACGGGGGGTGCTCGTCGGCGGCGGTGGAGCGGGGGAGGGTGC
>NC_041390.1:601260938-601308171 GCF_002162155.2 Triticum dicoccoides | reverse complement strand
GGAGCGGGGGAGGGTGTGGTGGGTCATCAGCGGTGGTGGAGCTAGCGGGGGAGGGTGCGGGTGGGATCGAGATCGAGATGGAGGGGGATAGTGGTCGAGATGAAGGGGCATCGAGATCGAGATGGAGGGGGATAGCGATCTAGATGGAGGGGATCGAGATCGAGTGTCCATGAATTCAAAAAGTGCCCATGAAATTTAAAAATATTCATGATATCAAAAAGTGCCCATGAAATACAACCGAGAAATGAAGACTACGATTTAAATACAGTCGATCTTAGCTATCTATCTGTTCATAATCTTCTTGCCCTTCTTTTTCGCAAATGGAGTTCTTCTGTGGAACGGACGTCCTTTAGGTAGGGTGGTCCTGCTTCTTCTTGTGGTGTATGCTGCTACTACTTCATCGTTGTCGTCATGTTCGATCTTCGGGTCGCCGTACTTGTCGAAGTCTTGCTCATTGGCTACTCCATACATTCCGATGATCTTCCTTTTGCCTCTCCTCACGACAACACGACTGGGCTTTGACGGGTCGGTAATGAAGAAGCATTGGTCCACTTGGGAAGCCAGTACCCATGGCTCATTTTTCGCGGTGACGTTTGCACCCGCGGTCTTGGATTTGGCTTCGGGTATAACCATGGTGGTGAAATACCAGTCTTCTTTTAGGACGCTCTTGGCCCATCTGACACGGAACATCAGGACCTTCTCTCCAGCGTAGCTCAGCTCCCAGATCTCCTCGATCCTTCCATAGTATCTGTCCTTGTCGTTACCGGTGTAGGATTCCATCGTTACCCCGGAGTTCTAATAACCATCGCTCTTCATGTCCTTGTCCTCGGTGTAGAATGTGTAGCTGTTGATATCATACGCCTCATAGGTCATCAGGTTGTGCTCGGTGCCCTGTGACAAGGCGAATATGAGTTGTTCTTCCCCGGAAGAATCCTCATGTAAAGGGTACGACAGAAGCTTCTGCTTGAACCAACGCATGAAACATGAGTTGTGCTCTTTGATTATATCTCCGTCCGTCCTCTGTTGGCCTCGGTCATTGTACGTCTTCTCAATAAAGGTTGTGTGCTCTACCACCCAAGGATCGACCACGTCTATGTGTTGTAGCGCAACTAGGTTTGCTCTTTCAAAGTCGGCGAGTTGACCCTCGAAGTCGACATGCATTTCGCGGCGACCCTCACGGTGACCCCATCCAGCGAGCCTGCCGAGGTGCCTGTTGACGGGCAGACCAACGGGGTTCTCGATGCCTAGATAATTCGTGCAGTAGGAGATGCACTCTTCGGTCAGAAAGCCCCTAGCTATACTTCCCTCTGGACGTGACATGTTGCGAACGTATCCTTTGATGACACCATTCATCCTTTCGAACGGCATCATGCTATGCAGGAACGTCGGCCCGAGTTGGATGATATCCTCCATGATATGGACCATTAGATGCACCATAACGTCGAAGAATGCGGGCGGGAAGTACATCTCAAGCTCGCATAGTATCACCACGATCTCTTCCTGTAGCCTTCTGAGTTGCCTCACGCCAACTGACTTCCGAGAGATGACGTCAAAAAAGTTGCATAGGCCAAATAGCATTTCACGGACGTGCGCGTCCATGATCCCACGGATGGCAACTGGAAGTATCTGTGTCATCAGCACGTGACAGTCGTGAGACTTTATCCCGCTGAACTTCTGCTTCGCTGGGTCTAGGTATCTGCTTATCTTCCCCGCGTAACCGTAAGGAAGTTTTACTCCTACGAGGCAGGTGAAAAACTGCTCGATCTCCTCCTGACTCAGAGTGAAGCACGTGGGAGGGTAGTCATTTCCGGTCTTCTTGGCCTTTTTGCATTTGCGACGACTTTCTATGTCCTGCTTCGCCTCATCATCATCATCATCATCATCATCATTAGCGTGAAGCTCCTGCCTAATGCCCATTGATTTCAAGTCTGCCCTTGCTTTTGGCCCATCTTTGGTCCTCTCTGGCATGTTGAGCAGGGTACCAAGAAGACTCTCGCACACGTTCTTCGTGATATGCATGGCATCAAGGCTGTGAGGCACATGGTGGATCTTCCAGTACGGCAAGTCCCAGAAAACAGACCTCGTTTTCTATACCTTCAGCAGCGGCTCTGGCGCCTTTCGCTTCTTTCTCGGCTCTGGCGTCTTTTGCTTCTTTCCCGGTAGTGGGCAATCTTTCCAATTTTTCAACAGCCCGTCTATTTCCTCGCCGCTCCTCGTACGCGGGCGTCTTCGGAGTTCGGTTTCACCATCAAACAGATCCTTGCGTTTCCTCCACGGGTCATCATCGCGAAGCCACCTTCGTTGTCCCATGAACACGGTTTTCGAAGACCCGGGATCTCTATCTAGCTGGCGATACGTTGTGTCATCCATGCACCTGACGCATCCATAAAATCCGTGGACCACCTGCCCCGCGAGATATCCGTAACCGAGATAGTCGTGCACCATCGTGAGTAGTGCGGCTCTCATAGGGAAATATTCTTTCTCTGCAGCATCCCACGTATTGGCTGGCGTTTTCCACAGCGTGTCTAGCTCCTCTTTCAGCAGCCCCAGATACAGATTGATGTCGTTCCCTGGTTGTTTCGGCCCTTCAATTAGCATACTCATGTGAATGTACTTCCTCTTCATGCACAACCAGGGGGGAAGGTTGTACATCCACACAAACACAGGCCAGGTGCTATGTGTGCTTCCCTGGCTGCCAAACGGATTGACTCCATCGGTGCTCGCGCCCAGCACGATGTTCCTTGGATCCTTCCCAAATTCTGGGTGTTCGAAGTTCAACGCTTGCCACTGGCTCCCATCCTTAGGGTGACTCAGCATCTTGTCTTTTTTATTTATCTCCGGATCATTTGCGTCATCTTCTCACTTCTTCTCCTCCCTATCCGCGTGCCAACATAGGAGCTTTGCTACCTTAGGGTCCATGAAATACCGCCGCAGACGAGGAGTGATCGGAAAGTACCACACCACTTTTCGAGGATCTTCCTTCCTCTTCTTGTATCGAGTGACGCCGCACACCGAACATATGGTAGACTCGCGTGCTCGCCCCGATAAATGATGCAATTGTTCATGCACACATGGTATTTCATGTGCGGTAAATCCAGAGGACACACGACTTTCTTCGCCTCCTCGAAACTGGTCGGGCACTTGTTCCCCTTGGGAAGACGTTCGTGCGAGAATGACATGTTCTTGTCGAAGCATGTGTCGGTCATTTTGTGTTTTACCTTCATCTCCAAAGCCATGAGCGTTACTTTCAGGAGGGTATTGTAACGCCCTCGATGCGGCTATATCTCCCACATGTCGAAGCACAACTTAGAGACATAACCGCATTGAAAACAATGTCGCAAGTGAGGTAATCTTCACACAACCCATGTAATATAATAAGGGAAAGAGATACATAGTTGGCTTACATCCGCCATTTCACACAATTACATGAATAAAACATTATGTCATCCAGATACAATCAAGGTCCCACTACAGAACCAAAATAAAAGAAGAACCCCAAATGTGACAAAGGTCCCCGATCGACCCCAACTGGGCTCCACTACTCATCAACTAGAACGAAACCACACAAAGGACAAGATCTTCATCGAGATCCTCCTGAGCTTGGTTGCGTCATCTGCATAGTCTCATCGGCACCTGCAAGCTGGTTTTGGAAGTATCTGTGAGCCACGGGGACTCAGCAATCTCGCACCCTCGCGATCAAGACTATTTAAGCTTATGGGTAAGGTAAAGGTATGAGGTGGAGCTGCAGCAAGTGACTAGCATATATGGTGGCTAAACATACGCAAAAGAGAGCGAGAAGAGAAGACAAAGCATGATCGAGAAATCTATGATCAAGAAGTGATCCTATACCAACCTACGCCAAGCATAACTCCAACACCGTGTTCACTTCCCGGACTTCGCCGGAAAGAGACCATCACGGTAACACACGCTGTTGATTTATTTTAATTAAGGTCAAGTTTAGGTTTTCTACAACTGGACATTAACAAATTCCCATCTGCCCATAACCGCGGGCACGGCTTTCGAAAGTTCAAAACCCTGCAGGGGTGTCCCAACTTAGCCCATCACAAGCTCTCACGATCAACGAAGGAATAGACCTCCTCCCGAGACATTCCGATCAGACTTGGTATCCCGGTACAATAAGACATTTCGACAGGGTAAAACTAAACCAGCAACACCGCCCAAATGTGCCGACAAATCCCGATAGGAGCTGCACATATCTCTTTCTCAGGGCACACTCAGATTGTCCTAGGTACGGGTAGGCCAGCGCAGAGTTGCCCCTGGTGGTCACCGGCAGCTGACAGGTTGGACCAACACTCAGAGGAGCACTAGCCCGGGGGGGGGTAAAATAATGATGACCCTTGAGTCCGCGAAACCCAAGGGAAAAAAGGCGAGGTGGCGAATGGTAAAACCAATGTTGGGCATTGCTGGAAGAGCTTTACTTAAGGCGAACTGTCAAGGGGTTCCCATTATAGCCCAACCGCGTAAGGAACGCAAAATCCGGGAACATAACACCGATATGACGGAAACTAGGGCGGCAAGAGTGGAACAAAACAGCAGGCATAAGGCCGAGCCTTCCACCCTTTACCAAGTATATAGATGCATTAATTAAATAAGATATATAGTGATATCCCAACAAGTAACCATGTTCCAACCAGGAACAACATCTCCATGTTCCAACAAGGAACAAAACTTCAATCTTCACCTGCAACTAACAACGCTATAGGAGGGGCTGAGCAAAGCGGTAACATAGCCAATCAACGGTTCGCTGGGACAAGGTGGGTTAGAGGATTGGTTCAACAATATGGGTGGCATGATAAGCAAGTGGTAGGTATCGCAGCATAGGCATAGCAAAAGAGCGAGCAACTAGCAAAGCAAAGATAGAAGTGATTTCGAGGGTATGGTCATCTTGCCTGAAATCCCGCAAGGAAGAAGAACGAGTCCATGAAGAAGACAAACGGGCGTAGACGAACGAATCCTCACAACACGACGTTATCGGAACCAACCCGAAGAAGCAACACCGAAAAAGAAGCATACAACATAGTAAACAATCTTCACAAAAGCATGGCACGATGCGCAAAAAAGTATGATGCATGTCCGGTTTAAATAGGCATGGCAATATGCAACAAACAATTCTACAAATTAAGTGGAGCTTAATATGCAACGAGTTGCATATTGACAAAACACCTCATCAATTATTTAGTTCTCTCTCGTTTAGGTACTCAACAATATTAAATGTTGTTAAGCATGTCAAGAGATTATACATAACAAAGCTACACCATCTAAACAATTTAAATGGGGCCGGGTATAACAAATAACGAATCCGGTAAATCCCCATATGCATTAGTAATATATTGCAACAAAAATTTAAACATTTTAATTGTTGTTATCATGATGCGGATGACATGAACAAGTTTTATGCAAGTTTTATGCAAGTTTTATGAAAATGTTGATAAGAGCATTATATGAAGCATTTGTCATCGTGGCGGAAACGGAAGGGGTGCCACGACAATGAATCCGAAAGTGCTGCCACGGCAATATATCGGTTCCGGTAGCTCATCGAGATACTGGTGCAAAAGGAAGTGGCAGGAGTGAGCAAAACAAGGTGGGGCGCTCCCGGATACCAGGTGTCCCATGTGTCGGCGGCATGGCAACCGAGGGTCGTGCACGTAACAAACAGACACGCTGCAAACACGGGGTTCATCTCGTATCACATAACATGCATTCAGTCCACGGACGGTCGTGTCGATGGTTATACCTTTAGAAGTGTGCCTTATTGGAACGGATCAAGTTCGTAGAGGGAGGTGGGCGTTCTTGCGATGGCGGTAGTGGAAGTAGTTGTTCACGCGACGGTAGTCGGACTTGGCGATACCGTTACACGGGTCTTCGACACCGGTCGTGGAACCCATTTTTGTAGTTGTGCACATTCCGTAGATTTTCGAGGTCACAGCGAGGATCTTGATGACCACGGAGTCTTCGCGGTTCGACGGTACTTGACGTTCCAAGTGGTATTTGGCGAGTCCGCGTAGTTGTACACATGTTGTAGTCGAACTTGACGGATCCGAGCTCTTCGAGGGTCATCGTGGTACTCGTTCACGTTGTAGTCGTACATGTACTGAGGTCGAGGTCTTGGTGGGCTTGCAAGCCTCGGCGGTTCCGGAGACGCCGGCAAATGTACTGGACGCGACACTGTATACTCGTACACTTGTTGGAGAGGATGTTTCCATCAAGCCCAAAACGAAACAGCCCCAAACGGAGGCAACAGAGGCGGGGGCGCACGAGGCAGCGAGGCGGTGGTCCCGCGAAAAACAGGAGGTCGACGACGGCGCGGCGCATCACGGGAAGAGCAGCAGTAGGACGGAGTGGCTATAGGCACGGGAGGAGAAAGTCCATGGCAGAAGCGGGCGCTGGGCGCTTTGGGCGCCGGTGGCGGCCTCAGCCCAAGAGAAGGAGGGCGCGACTGGGTGGCCTGGAGGTCAAGGAGGCAGGCAGGTTCGACGGATGTAGCATGGCATGACATCAAGAGAGAGAGACCCGCGGAGGCACCATGGCTGCCGAACAGGGCGTCGGCTCTCCTGGACGAGGAGGAGGCCATGGAGTAGGCGCGGCAGCGCTCTCCGGGAGCTCGAGGCGAAGGTGAACGGCAGCGAGGCTTCGGCAGCAGGGAGGTGCAGGCGCTGGTTGTGGTCGCCGTCAGCGACCGGACATGGCGGCGGGGCTTGCCGTGGCGCACTGGTGGCCGGGGCCAGTCGGCAGGAGGCGGAGCGTCGACGTGGTGCTGGAGCTTGACGGCGGAGGGAGGTGGGTGGCGCCCTGGCTTTGGTCGCCGCCGAGTGGTGAGGTCGAGGGATGGGGATCGGGCTGCGGGTCTCCTCCTCTGGTGCGATGCGAGGAGAGCGAGAGGAGGAAGAGATGGAAGATGGGGATCGAGGAGATGGGTCTGGTGGCGGAGGGAGAGGGATTCGTGAGAGATCGGGCCGGGGGATCGAGTGGGAGGCCTCACCTGGCGTTAGGGTTAGGATTAGATGGGCCTGGAGGTCGGCCCAGTGGGGAGGGCGCCGGCTGGGCCTTAGAAGGCTGCGGGCCTGCTGGTTTACTCTCCCTCTCTCTCTTTCTCTAAAATCTCTTTTTCCATTTAAAAACAAAACAGAAAAAGAGAAAGAAAAGAAAGAGAAGTTAGGGATGGAATCTGGGCATGGGGATAATTTTCACTGACTCGCAAAAATGCGCATGTTCCAAGAAAAATGGAGTGGGCATGTTTGAAAGTTTTAAATTCAAACTCATTTGATTTAAAATCAAATGGTTTGAATAGGAAGTGAGTGTTAGGAAGGTCCAAAAATGTTCGGATTTTTGGTGGAGCTCCGGAAAATGGAGAAAGGATAAAAAGCAAAGTTTGGGGACCAAACTTGAAGCGAGAAAAGGCATGAGATTATTTGCAAATGTGTTCATGGGTGATTCTGAAAATGGAATATCTAATATAGCTCCCTAATAAAGAGAATCACCATGTGAATTCCCTCGATTTAAATGGACCGAAGATCCATGCAATTTATTTAGTTGAGTTAAGAAAAGAAATGACATGATGCAATGCACACGACGCAAAGAAGAAAGCAACAGACGAAACAAATCACACAACGAAACCCAGAAACGCAGGAAGGCATCTGAAGCTCCGGTCTTGGGGCATCACAACACTCCACCACTACGAGAGGATCTCGTCCCGAGATCTAGAATGGCACCGGAGGAAAAACGGAAGAGAAAAGAGAAGAGGTAAAACTAATGTTGCTTCTTGGACAAACGAGTGAAACCAAATAACCTTGAGAGGTTGAAAGACATAAGAAAAGGTTACAATGGACAAGAATTAGATGCAAGCACTCCGATTGAAACAAGATGCAAGACTTTATAAGACGAAAAGAACTTGAGTAGATGACACAACACTCCGGTTGACTGAATTAGCAAAGGAAAGAACATGATCTTGACAAAACAAGATGATGGGTCGAAGAGAGCAACATCACAATGCCTCCGGAAGAAAGAAATAGATGATAGATAAATGAAAAGAAGGAATTGAGAAGAAAATGACAAGTTCTGCCACAAATAATCTTGGAAGGCACCCTTCCAAGAAGGTTAAAACGGAGTTGTTGGGAAAGACCAACGACAAAATGAATAAGTTTGTAGTGCGCTTATGGAAAAACATCTCAAAACTATGAGGTGAAATTTTGCCACTAACGGAAACGATAAATTGGATTGATATGAACAAGGAGACGAGAAGATTATTTCACCGGGAGGATAAACGAAGAACTTGGGTCATTTATGAGCACCATAATAGCAACAATCCTTAGGGGGAAGCTTTAGGTGAAATATAACCCAAGATAACTCCAACGAAGAGGTTGATGGATTTAAAATATCTCATTCTTAACAACATGTGAATCATGAAACATGAACTCAGATTATCAAGACTGACATAATACCACCTCTAATGATACGGTAGAAAGAATTGCACTCTGGATTGCAAAATGAAGAATGATTGAGCTCCTCTGAAAAGAATCTTGATGAACACTTGGAGAAGGAATTAAATCCTTGGTGAACCATCATGTAAAACCCTCATGAAGAACTCCGGTAAAACAAAAGAATGATCAAACGGAAAGAAAGGGTAGTTGAAAACACAAGGTGAAGCCTTGCAATGATATAGATGGAGCTTCGCGACGAGATAATGCGGAAAATCTTGGAACTCCAGAAAAGAAAGATGAACAAATGAAATCAAGAATTTGATGAGCCTCCGGAGTAAGGAATTAATCACTTGGGTGAATCAAGAATAAGAATTACGTTATGCGTATCCTTCACCAATTTAAATTGATGACAAGCAACGGATTTGACATACTACTTATTCTCGTAGAAAGGATTAAGATAGATATAGCGTCAACTTGGAAAGGTCTTCCATGAACCACTAGTAGAATTGACAACGAATAAATTGACAAGGAAGAGTAATCTGGAAGAACCACCGTAAGAAATGAAAAAGAACGAATAAAACATATAGAAACACCGGGAAGGATTAGCAAATGAGCGAAAAATGCTTGAGAGGATTTGGTTACATGAGAATGAAGAGATCAAGAACTGGTTAGAGGATAATTGATCGATGCACCGGTAAGATTAGGAGAACGATAACTGAAAGCTGAGAATGAATAAACCTGAATTGGTGGACTTCGGATAATCAAACTGAGAAGACTCTTGAATTGCTCCGGATAGATGAAAAGAATTTTCACAACCGAAGACAATTATGACATGATGGCAGCCAGCTAGAATCACGAATCTTTGAAGAGAATGAAGCAAGATTAAAGAGAAACTCTTCTTCGGTCTTCAAATGTTGAGAGTGACGACGAGAAACACCACCATGAATCGTTGATGCACTCCGGAATGAAAAATAGAAAAGGTTGAGCCAATGATGAAAAGAATTTGACAGATCTTGGAGAAAACATTTGACTGATGATAAATCATTCTTACGTCAAACTTTGAAATGAATTTGAGACTACTCCGGGAGAATTGGAAGAGTCAGGTAAGATCTTGGAAAAAGACCTGTGGGTTAAGGGCCACTCAAAAGATACACCGTTGAAATGATTTAAGAGAGAAAGCACCGGTTGAATTAAATGACTTGAATGAGATACCAATCTCGAAAGAGCTTGAATGAATGCAGAGTGGAAACACGAATCTTCGAGATATCTTGAGCACTCCGGAACAATTAAATAGCGAGAAGTGAATGAATATGAATTGCACCGGCATGAGAAAACTTTGAAACGAGGAAAGGATATGATCAACAAAGCTTGACTTGAAACCACCGGAGATGAAAAGAATGAAGAATGACAAACGGGTAGAGCATCTTCATGAGAAACACCGGGTAAAAACATTGATGGAGAAGAATGGAGAGACTTCACATCAATAAGATGGATACTCGATAAAGAAATCTGAGTCCTTGAAGAAAACATGGGAGGGAGGGTGGGAAAGCACCGTTGAGAATGAAACGAACACTGTTGAGAAGAGCTGAGATTGGATCTTGCAAATGTTGAAGTGATCGAATCCACTTGAAGAGAAACACACCGGTGAAAAAGAATTGACATGACAATCTCAATAAACGAGAAGGATTTGTATTCTCAAAGAAATGTGAGAACACCGCTTAGGAAAGGTATGGAATCCACATTTGACTCCGAAGCAACTTGAATACCACAAACCAAAACAAAAACAAAGGAGTGGCTTGCAAAATAAGCCGGAACAAACATATGATAGAGATTTCGTTCGAAGTTTTCGTGGTGGGGCCTACACGGGCTCAATCGTACAACACCATCATATACAAGGCAGTACACATGACATACGAAGCGTCCCCGAGTCGGCATAGCCAAGGACTCTTTAAGACACAACGAGACCACTGTAAAACCGACCGTGAATAGGCGGACCACTAGACGTCGAACCCCAATTTCATATCATACATCTGTCGGAAAGATATCCTAAGAGCTACTTGATTTCCCACCTATGAAACTCCCGAAACTTTCCGGTTATGCAATCAGGTGTTGGGGATACAGGGGAAGCATAATATCTCACCCAAATCTAGCAAATCCTACATCCAGCTGTATCCATCCTTCAACACATAACCAAGAATCCTTCGGAAATCATCTACCTCAACCTTCGAAAAGCATCCGTTATACAAGTTATGGCGATACTCCCGAACTCCCGCCCCAGTACTGAGTGGCGTCGAGGTTATCTCACCACGAACTGCATAAAAGAGATTTTTGATGTCGGCGTACTAAACTCAGGTATTCCAGAACTGCAACGATAGAATTATGATGACAACACCTCAGAGCTCAACTCCCCGGGACACTTCCACAAAACCCCTGACAGGAGGCATCAAGACAATGTTCTCATCATAAAACCATCGGAATGATTCCAAGATATCCGCGTGATCCTAAAAAAAAATTTAGTGAAATTTGAGAAGAGAAGAGTCAAAACTCTACGTCAGGATGCCTTACCAGAGCGATGAGGAGACTGGGAAGTAAAAAGAATTCCTAAACTCTCCGATATATAATTCCTAAATGACTCAAAACATTTTTCTAGACACAACTCGGCTGCTAAAAACGATCAATCAATGGGGCTCCTAAGGTCGGGGAAGGCTCTGATTACCAACTTGTAACGCCCTCGATGCGGCTATATCTCCCACGTGTCGAAGCATGACTTAGAGGCATAACCGCATTGAAAACAATGTCGCAAGTGAGATAATCTTCACACAACCCATGTAATATAATAAGGGAAAGAGATACATAGTTGGCTTACATCCGCCACTTCACACAATTACATGAATAAAACATTACATCATCCAGATACAATCAAGGTCCGACTACGGAACCAAAATAAAAGAAGAACCCCAAATGCCACAAAGGTCCCCGATCGACCCCAACTGGGCTCCACTACTGATCAACTAGAACAAAACCACACAAAGGACAAGATCTTCATCGAGCTCCTCCTGAGCTTGGTTGCGTCATCTGCACGGTCTCATCGGCACCTGCAAGCTGGTTTTGGAAGTATCTGTGAGCCACGGGGACTCAGCAATCTCGCACCCTCGCAATCAAGACTATTTAAGCTTATGGGTAAGGTAAAGGTATGATGTGGAGCTGCAGCAAGCGACTAGCATATATGGTGGCTAAACATACGCAAAAGAGAGCGAGAAGAGAAGACAAAGCACGATCGAGAAATCAAAGATCAAGAAGTGATCCTATTCCAACCTACGCCAAGCATAACTCCAACACCGTGTTCACTTCCCGGACACCGCCGGAAAGAGACCATCACGGTAACACACGCTGTTGATTCATTTTAATGAAGGTCAAGTTTAGGTTTTCTACAACCGGACATTAAAAAATTCCCATCTGCCCATAACCGCGGGCACGGCTTTCGAAAGTTCAAAACCTTGCAGGGGTGTCCCAACTTAGCCCATCACAAGCTCTCACGGTCAACGAAGGAATAGACCTCCTCCCGAGACATTCCGATCAGAATCGGTATCCCGGTACAACAAGACATTTCGACAGGGTAAAACTAAACCAGAAACACCGCCCGAATGTGCCGACGAATCCCGATAGGAGCTGCACATATCTCTTTCTCAGGGCACACTCAGATTGTCCTAGGTACGGGTAGGCCAGCCCAGAGTTGCCCCTGGTGGTCACCGGCAGCTGACAGGTTGGACCAACACTCAGAGGAGCACTGGCCCGGGGGGTAAAATAATTATGACCCTTGAGTCCGCGAAACCCAAGGGAAAAAAGGCTAGGTGGCGAATGGTAAAACCAATGTTGGGCATTGCTGGAAGAGCTTTACTTAAGGCGAACTTTCAAGGGGTTCCCATTATAGCCCAACCGCATAAGGAACGCAAAATCCGGGAACATAACACCGATATGAGGGAAACTAGGGCGGCAAGAGTGGAACAAAACACCAGGCATAAGGCCGAGTCTTCCACCCTTTACCAAGTATATAGATGCATTAATTAAATAAGATATATAGTGATATCCCAACAAGTAACCATGTTCCAACCAGGAACAACATCTCCATGTTCCAACAAGGAACAAAACTTCAATCTTCACCTGCAACTAACAACGCTATAGGAGGGGCTGAGCAAAGCGGTAACATAGCCAATCAACGATTTGCTGGGACAAGGTGGGTTAGAGGCTTGGTTCAACAATATGGGTGGCATGATAAGCAAGTGGTAGGTATCGCAGCATAGGCATAGCAAAAGAGCGAGCAACTAGCAAAGCAAAGATAGAAGTGATTTCGAGGGTATGGTCATCTTGCCTGAAATCCCGCAAGGAAGAAGAACGAGTCCATGAAGAAGACAAATGGGTGTAGATGAACGAATCCTCATAACACGACGTTATCGGAACCAACCCGAAGAAGCAACACCGGAATAGAAGCATACAACATAGTAAACAATCTTCACAAAAGCATGGCACGATGCGCAAACAAGTATGATGCATGTCCGGTTTAAATAGGCATGGCAATATGCAACAAACAATTCTACAAATTAAGTGGAGCTCAATATGTAACGAGTTGCATATTGACAAAACACCTCATCAATTATTTAGTTCTCTCTCGTTTAGGTACTCAACAATATTAAATGTTGTTAAGCATGTCAAGAGATGATACATAACAAAGCTACACCATCTAAACAATTTAAATGGGGCCGGGTATAACAAATAACGAATCCGGTAAATCCCCATATGCATTAGTAATATATTGCAAGAACAATTTAAACATTTTAATTGTTGTTATCATGATGCGGATGACATGAACAAGTTTTATGCAAGTTTTATGAAAATGTTGATAAGAGCATTATATGAAGCATTTGTCATCGTGGCGGAAATGGAAGGGGTGCCACGAAAACGAATCCGAAAGTGATGCCACGACAACATATTGGTTCCGGTAGCTCATGGAGATACTGGTGCAAAAGGAAGTGGTGGGAGCGGGCAAAACAAGGTGGGGCGCTCCCGGATACCAGGTGTCCCATGTGTCGGCGGCATAGCAACCGAGGGTCGTGCACGTAACAAACAGACACGCTGCAAACACGGGGTTCATCTCGTATCACATAACATGTATTTGGTCCACGGACGGTCGTGTCGATGGTTATACCTTTAGAAGCGTGCCTTATCAGAACGGATCAAGTTCGTAGAGGGAGGTAGGCGTTCTCGCGACGGCGGTAGTGGAAGTAGTTATTCACGCGACGGTAGTCGGACTTGGTGATACCGTTACACGGGTCTTCGGCACCGGTAGTGGAACCCATTTTTGTAGTTGTGCACATTCCGTAGATGTTCGAGGTCACGGCGAGGATCTTGACGACCATGGAGTCTTCGCGGTTCGATGGTACTTGACGTTCCAAGTGGTATTTGGCTAGTCCGCGTAGTTGTAAACATGTTGTAGTCGAACTTGACGGATCCGAGCTCTTCGAGGGTCATCGTGGTACTCGTTCATGTTGTAGTCGTACATGTACTGAGGTCGAGGTCTTGGTGGACTTGGAAGCCTTGGCGGTTCCAGAGACGCCGGCAAGGGTACTGGACGCGACACTGTATACTCGTACACTTGTCGGATAGGACGTTTCCATCAAGCCCAAAACGAAACAGCCCCAAACGGAGGCAACAGAGGCGGAGGCACACGAGGCAGCGAGGCGGTGGTCCCGCAAAAAACAGGAGGTCGACAACAGCGCGGCGCATCACGGGAAGAGCAGCAGTAGGACAGAGTGTCTATAGGCACGGGAGGAGAAAGTCCATGGCAGAAGCGGGCGCTGGGCGCTTCGGACACCGGCGGCGGCCTCAGCCCAAGAGAAGGAGGGCGCGACTGGGTGGCCTGGAGGTCAAGGAGGCAGGCAGGTTCGCGGGATGTAGCACGGCATGACATCGAGAGAGAGACCCGCGGCGGCGCCATGGCTGCCGAACAGGGCGTCGGCTCTCTTGGACGAGGAGGAGGCCGTGGAGTAGGCGCGGCGGCACTCTCCGGGAGCTCGAGGCGAAGGTGAACGGCGGCGAGGCTTCGGCAACACGGAGGTGCAGGCGCTGGTCGTGGTCAACGTCAGCGACCGGACATGGCGGCGGGGCTTGCCATGGCGCACTGGTGGCCGGGGCCAGTCGGCAGGAGGCGGAGCGTGGACGTGTTGCTGGAGCTTGACGGCGGAGGGAGGTGGGTGGTGCCCTGGCTTTGGTCGCCGCCGAGTGGTGAGGTCGAGGGATGGGGATCGGGCTGCGGGTCTCCTCCTCTGGTGCGATGCGAGGAGAGCGAGAGGAGGGAGAGATGGAAGATGGGTATCGAGGAGATGGGTCTGGCGGCGGAGGGAGAGGGATTCATGAGAGATCGGGCCAGGGGATCGAGTGGGAGGCCTCACCTGGCGTTAGGGTTAGGATTAGATGGGCCTGGAGGTCGGCCCAGTGGGGAGGGCGCCAGCTGGGCCTTAGAAGGCTGCGGGCCTGCTGGTTTACTCTCCCTCTCTCTCTTTCTCTAAAATCTCTTTTTCCATTTAAAAACAAAACAGAAAAAGAGAAAGAAAAGAAAGAGAAGTTAGGGATGGAATCTAGGCATGGGGATAATTTTCACTGACTCGCAAAAATGCGCATGTTCCAAGAAAAATGGAGTGGGCATTTTTGAAAGTTTTAAATTCAAACTCATTTGATTTAAAATCAAATGGTTTGAATAGGAAGTGAGGGTTAGGAAGGTCCAAAAATGTTCGGATTTTTGGTGGAGCTCCGAAAAATGGAGAAAGGATAAAAAGCATAGTTTGGGGACCAAACTTGAAGCGAGAAAAGGCATGAGATTATTTGCAAATGTGTTCATGGGTGATTCTGAAAATGGAATGTTTAATATAGCTCCCTAATAACGGGAGGATATGTTATAAAGAGAATCACCATGTGAATTCCCTCGATTTAAATGGACCGAAGATCCATGCAATTTATTTAGTTGAGTTAAGAAAAGAAATGACATGATGCAATGCACACGACGCAAAGAAGAAAGCAACAGACGAAACAAATCACACAACGAAACCCGGAAACCCTGGAAGGCATCTGAAGCTCCGGTCTTGGGGCGTCACAACACTCCACCACTACGAGAGGATCTCGTCCCGAGATCTAGAATGGCACCGGAGGGAAAACGGAAGAGAAAAGAGAAGAGGTAAAACTAATGTTGCTTCTTTGACAAACGAGTGAAACCAAATAACCTTGAGAGGTTGAAAGACATAAGAAAATGTTACAATGGACACGAATTAGATGCAAGCACTCCGATTGAAACAAGATGCAAGACTTTATAAGACGAAAAGAACTTGAGTAGATGACACAACACTCCGGTTGAATGAATTAGCAAAGGAAAGAACATGATCTTGACAAAACAAGATGATGGGTCGAACAGAGCACAATCACAATGCCTCCGGAAGAAAGAAATAGACGATAGATAAATGAAAAGAAGGAATTCAGAAGAAAATGACAAGTTCTGCCACAAATAATCTTGGAAGGCACCCTTCCAAGAAGGTTAAAACGGAGTTGTTGGGAAAGACCAACGACAAAATGAATAAGTTTGTAGTGCGCTTATGGAAAAACATCTCAAAACTATGAGGTGAAATTTTGCCACTAACGGAAACGATAAATTGGATTGATATGAACAAGGAGACGAGAAGATTATTTCACCGGGAGGATAAACGAAGAACTTGGGTCATTTATGAGCACCATAATAGCAACAATCCTTAGGGGAAAGCTTTAGGTGAAATATAAACCAAGATAACTCCAACGAAGAGGTTGATGGATTTAAAATATCTCATTCTTAACAACATGTGAATCATGAAACATGAACTCAGATTATCAAGACTGACATAATACCACCTCTAATGATACGGTAGAAAGAATTGCACTCTGGATTGCAAAATGAAGAATGATTGAGCTCCTCTGAAAAGAATCTTGATGAACACTTGGAGAAGGAATTAAATCCTTGGTGAACCATCATGTAAAACCCTCATGAAGAACTCCGGTAAAACAAAAGAATGATCAAACGGAAAGAAAGGGTAGTTGAAAACACAAGGTGAAGCCTTGCAATGATATAGATGGAGCTTCGCGACGAGATAATGCGGAAAATCTTGGAACTCCAGAAAAGAAAGATGAACAAATGAAATCAAGAATTTGATGAGCCTCCGGAGTAAGGAATTAATCACTTGGGTGAATCAAGAATAAGAATTACGTTATGCGTATCCTTCACCAATTTAAATTGATGACAAGCAACGGATTTGACATACTACTTATTCTCGTAGAAAGGATTAAGATAGATATAGCGTCAACTTGGAAAGGTCTTCCATGAACCACTAGTAGAATTGACAACGAATAAATTGACAAGGAAGAGTAATCTGGAAGAACCACCATAAGAAATGAAAAAGAACGAATAAAACATATAGAAACACCAGGAAGGATTAGCAAATGAGCGAAAAATGCTTGAGAGGATTTGATTACATGAGAATGAAGAGATCAAGAACCGGTTAGAGGATAATTGATCGATGCACCAGTAAGATTAGGAGAACGATAACTGAAAGCTGAGAATGAATAAACCTGAATCGATGGACTCCGGATAATCAAACTGAGAAGACTCTTGAATTGCTCCAGATAGATGAAAAGAATTCTCACAACCGAAGACAATTATGACAAGATGGCAGCCAGCTAGAATCACAAACCTTTGAAGAGAATGAACTAAGATTAAAGAGAAACTCTTCTTCGGTCTTCAAATTTTGAGAGTGACGACGAGAAACACCACCATGAATCGTTGATGCACTCCAGAATGAAAAATAGAAAAGGTTGAGCCAATGATGAAAAGAATTTGACAGATCTTGGAGAAAACATTTGACTCATGATAAATCATTCTTACGTCAAACTTTGAAATGAATTTGAGACTACTCCGGGAGAATTGGAAGAGTCAGGTAAGATCTTGGAAAAAGACCTGTGGGTTAAGGGCCACTCAAAAGATACACCGTTGAAATGATTTAAGAGAGAAAGCACCGGTTGAATTAAATGACTTGAATGAGATACCAATCTCGAAAGAGCTTGAACGAATGCAGAGTGGAAACATGAATCTTCGAGATATCCTGAGCACTCTGGAACAATTAAATAGCGAGAAGTGAAGAATATGAATTGCACCGGCATGAGAAAACATTGAAACGAGGAAAGGATATGATCAACAAAGCTTGACTTGAAACCACCGGAGATGAAAAGAATGAAGAATGACGAACGGGTAGAGCATCGTCATGAAAAACACCGGGTAAAAACATTGATGGAGAAGAATGGAGAGACTTCACATCAATAAGATGGATACTCGATAAAGAAATCTGAGTCCTTGAAGAAAACAAGGGAGGGAGGGTGGGAAAGCATCATGGAGAATGAAACGAACACCGTTGAGTAGAGCTGAGATTGGATCTTGCAAATGTTGAAGTGATCGAATCCACTTGAAGAGAAACACACCGATGAAAAAGGATTGACATGACAATCTCAATAAACGAGAAGGATTTGTATTCTCAAAGAAATATGAGAAGACCACTTAGGAAAGGTATGGAATCCACATTTGACCCCGAAGCAACTTGAATACCACAAACCAAAACAAAAACAAAGGAGTGGCTTGCAAAATAAGCCGGAACAAACATATGAAAGAGATTTCGTCCGAAGTTTTCGTGGTGGGGCCTACACGGGCTCGATCGTACAGCACCATCATGTACAAGGCAGTGCACATGACATACGAAGCATCCCCGAGTCGGCATAGCCAAGGACTCTTTAAGACACAACGAGACCACTGTAAAACCGACCATGAATAGGCGGACCACTAGACGTCGAACCCCAATTTCATATCATACATCTGTCGGAAAGATATCCTAAGAGCTACTTGATTTCCCACCTATGAAACTCCCGAAACTTTCTGGTTATGCAATAAGGTGTTGGGGATACAGGGGAAGCATAATATCTCACCCAAATCTAGCAAATCCTACATCCAGTTGTATCCATCCTTCAACACATAACCAAGAAACCTTCGGAAATCATCTACCTCAACCTTCGAAAAGCATCCATTATACAAGTTATGGCGATACTCCCGAACTCCCACCCCAGTACTGGGTGGCGTCTAGGTTATCTCACCACGAACTGCCTAAAAGAGATTTTCGATGTCGGCGTACTAAACTCACGTATTCCAGAACTGCAACGATAAAATTATGACGACAACACCTCAGAGCTCAACTCCCCGGGACACTTCCACAAAACCCCTGACAGGAGGCACCAAGACAATGTTCTCATCATAAAACCATCGGAACGATTCCAAGATACCCGCGTGATCCTAAATTTTTTTTTAGTGAAACTTGAGAAGAGAAGAGTCAAAACTCTACTTCAGGATGCCTTACCGGAGCGATGAGGAGACTGGGAAGTAAAAAGAATTCCTAAACTCTCCGATATATAATTCCTAAATGACTCAAAACATTTTTCTAGACACAACTCGGCTGCTAAAAACGATCAATCAATGGGGCTCCTAAGGTCGGGGAAGGCTCTGATTACCAACTTGTAACGCCCTCGATGCGGCTATATCTCCCACGTGTCGAAGCACGACTTAGAGGCATAACAGCATTGAAAACAATGTCGCAAGTGAGATAATCTTCACACAACCCTTGTAATATAATAAGGGAAAGAGATACATAGTTGGCTTACATCCGCCACTTCACACAATTACATGAATAAACCATTACATCATCCAGATACAATCAAGGTCTGACTACGGAACCAAAATAAAAGAAGAACCCCAAATGCGACAAAGGTCCCCGATCGACCCCAACTGGGCTCCACTACTGATCAACTAGAACGAAACCACACAAAGGAAAAGATCCTCATCGAGCTCCTCCTGAGCTTGGTTGCGTCATCTGCACGGTCTCATCGGCACCTGCAAGCTGGTTTTGTAAGTATCTATGAGCCACGGGGACTCAGCAATCTCGCACCCTCGCGATCAAGACTATTTTAGCTTATGGGTAAGGTAAAGGTATGAGGTGGAGCTGCAGCAAGCGACTAGCATATATGGTGTCTAAACATACGCAAAAGAGAGCAAGAAGAGAAGACAAAGCACGATCGAGAAATCTATGATCAAGAAGTAATCCTATAGCAACCTACGCCAAGCATAACTCCAACACCGTGTTCACTTCCCGGACTCCGCCGGTAAGAGACCATCACGGTAACACACGCTGTTGATTCATTTTAATTAAGGTCAAGTTTAGGTTTTCTACAACCGGACATTAACAAATTCCCATCTGCCCATAACCGCGGGCACGACTTTCGAAAGTTTAAAACCCTGCAGGGGTGTCCCAACTTAGCCCATCACAAGCTCTCACGGTCAACGAAGGAATAGACCTCCTCCCGAGACATTCCGATCAGACTCGGTATCCCGGTACAACAAGACATTTCGACAGGGTAAAACTAAACCAGCAACACCGTCGGGGTGTGCCGACAAATCCCGATAGGAGCTGCACATATCTCTTTCTCAGGGCACACTCAGATTGTCCTAGGTACGGGTAGGCCAGCCCAGAGTTGCCCCTGGTGGTCACCGGCAGCTGACAGGTTGGACCAACACTCAGAGGAGCACTGGCCCGGGGGGGGTAAAATAATGATGACCCTTGAGTCCGCGAAACCCAAGGGAAAAAAGGCTAGGTGGCGAATGGTAAAACCAATGTTGGGCATTGCTGGAAGAGCTTTACTTAAGGCGAACTGTCAAGGGGTTCCCATTATAGCCCAACCGCGTAAGGAACGCAAAATCCGGGAACATAACACCGATATGAGGGAAACTAGGGCGGCAAGAGTGGAACAAAACACCAGGCATAAGGCCGAGCCTTCCACCCTTTACCAAGTATATAGATGCATTAATTAAATAAGATATATAGTGATATCCCAACAAGTAACCATGTTCCAACCAGGAACAACATCTCCATATTCCAACAAGGAACAAAACTTCAATCTTCACCTGCATCTAACAACGCTATATGAGGGGCTGAGCAAAGCGGTAACATAGCCAATCAACGATTTGCTGGGACAAGGTGGGTTAGAGGCTTGGTTCAACAATATGGGTGGCATGATAAGCAAGTGGTAGGTATCGCAGCATAGGCATAGCAAAAGAGCGAGCAATTAGCAAAGCAAAGATAGAAGTGATTTCGAGGGTATGGTCATCTTGCCTGAAATCCCGCAAGGAAGAAAAACGAGTCCATGAAAAAGACAAACGGGCGTAGACGAACAAATCCTCACAACACGATGTTATTGGAACCAACCCGAAGAAGCAACACCGGAAAAGAAGCATACAACATAGTAAACAATCTTCACAAAAGCATGGCACGATGCGCAAACAAGTATGATGCATGTCCAGTTTAAATAGGCATGGCAATATGCAACAAACAATTCTACAAATTATGTGGAGCTCAATATGCAACGAGTTGCATATTGACAAAACACCTCATCAATTATTTAGTTCTCTCTCGTTTAGGTACTCAACAATATTAAATGTTGTTAAGCATGTCAAGAGATGATACATAACAAAGCTACACCATCTAAACAATTTAAATGGGGCCGGGTATAACAAATAACGAATCCGGTAAATCCCCATATGCATTAGTAATATATTGCAACAACAATTTAAACATTTTAATTGTTGTTATCATGATGCGGATGACATGAACAAGTTTTATGCAAGTTTTATGAAAATGTTGATAAGAGCATTATATGAAGCATTTGTCATCGTGGCAGAAACGGAAGGGGTGCCACGATAACGAATCCGAAAGTGATGCCACGGCAACATATCGGTTCCGGTAGCTCATGGAGATACTAGTGCAAAAGGAAGTGGCGGGAGCGAGCAAAAGAAGGTGGGGCGCTCCCGGATACCGGGTGTCCCATGTGTCGGCGGCATGGCAACCGAGGGTCGTGCACGTAACAAACAGACACGCTGCAAATACGGGGTTCATCTCGTATCACATAACATGCATTCAGTCCACGGACGGTCGTGTCGATGGTTATACCTTTAGAAGCATGCCTTATCGGAACAGATCAAGTTCATAGAGGGAGGTAGGCATTCTCGCGATGGCAGTAGTGGAAGTAGTTGTTCACGTGACGGTAGTCGGACTTGGCGATACCGTTACACGGGTCTTCGGCACCGGTAGTGGAACCCATTTTTGTAGTTGTGCACATTCCGTAGATGTTCGAGGTCACGGCGAGGATCTTGACGACCACGGAGTCTTCGCGGATCGAAGGTACTTGCCGTTCCAAGTGGTATTTGGCGAGTCCGCGTAATTGTACACATGTTGTAGTCGAACTTGACGGATCCGAGCTCTTCAAGGGTCATCGTGGTACTCGTTCACGTTGTAGTCGTAGATGTACTGAGGTTCAGGTCTTGGTGGACTTGCAAGCCTTGGCGGTTTCAGAGACGCCGGCAAAGGTACTGGACACGACACTGTATACTCGTACACTTGTCGGAGAGGATGTTTCCATGACGCCCAAAATGAAACAGCCCCAAACGGAGGCAACAAAGGCGGAGGCGCACGAGGCAGCGAGGCGGTGGTCCCACGAAAAACAGGAGGTCGACGACGGCGCGGCGCATCACGGGAAGAGCAGCAGTAGGATGGAGTGGTATAGGAACGGGAGGAGAAAGTCCATGGCAGAAGCGGGCGCTGGGCGCTTCGGGCGCCGGCGGCGGCCTCAGCCCAAGAGAAGGAGGGCGCGACTGGGTGGCCTGGAGGTCAAGGAGGCAGGCAGGTTCGCGGGATGTAGCACGACATGACATCGCGAGAGAGACCCGCGGCGGCGCCATGGCTGCCGAACAGGGCGTCGGCTCTCCTGGACGAGGAGGAGGCCGTGGAGTAGGCGCGGCGGCGCTCTCCGGGAGCTCAAGGCGAAGGTGAACGGCGGTGAGGCTTCGGCAGCAGGGAGGCGCAGGTGCTGGTCGTGGTCGCCGTCAGTGACCGGACATGGCGACGGGGCTTGCCGTGGCGCACTGGTGGCCGGGGGCAGTCGGCAGGAGGCGGAGCGTCGACGTGGTGCTGGAGCTTGATGGCGGAGGGAGGTGGGTGGCGCCCTGGCTTTGGTCGCCGCCGAGTGGTGAGGTCGAGGGATGGGGATCGGGCTGCGGGTGTCCTCCTCTGGTGCAATGCGAGGAGAGTGAGAGGAGGGAGAGATGGAAGATGGGGATCGAGGAGATGGGTCTGGCGGCGGAGGGAGAGGGATTCATGAGAGATCGGGCCAGGGGATCGAGTGGGAGGCCTCACCTGGCGTTAGGGTTAGGATTAGATGGGCCTGGAGGTCGGCCCAGTGGGGAGGGCGCCGGCTGGGCCTTAGAAGGTTGCGGGCCTGCTGGTTTACTCTCCCTCTCTCTCTTTCTCTAAAATCTCTTTTTCCATTTAAAAACAAAACAGAAAAAGAGAAATAAAAGAAAGAGAAGTTAGGGATGGAATCTAGGCATGGGGATAATTTTCACTGACTCGCAAAAATGCGCATGTTCCAAGAAAAATGGAGTGGGCATTTTTGAAAGTTTTAAATTCAAACTCATTTGATTTAATATCAAATGGTTTGAATAGGAAGTGAGGGTTAGGAAGGTCCAAAAATGTTTGGATTTTTGGTGGAGCTCCGAAAAATGGAGAAAGGATAAAAAAGCAAAGTTTGGGGACCAAACTTCAAGCGAGAAAAGGCATGAGATTATTTGCAAATGTGTTCATGGGTGATTCTGAAAATGGAATATTTAATATAGCTCCCTAATAACGGGAGGATATGTTATAAAGAGAATCACCATGTGAATTCCCTCGATTTAAATGGACCGAAGATCCATGCAATTTATTTAGTTGAGTTAAGAAAAGAAATGACATGATGCAATGCACACGACGCAAAGAAGAAAGCAACAGACGAAACAAATCACACAACGAAACCCGGAAACCCTGGAAGGCATCTTAAGCTTCGGTCTTGGGGCGTCACAGGTATCCTCGGGTCTGCATCCTTCATACAATGGAGTAACCGCGTCTATCTCCAGTTGATCCAGCTTGGCTTTATCTCGGGCGGCAGCTCTTGCGTTATCCATCTGCTTGAGAAGCAGCTCTTGAATATGAGGGTCCTGCACCCAGCCCATTGATGGTCCATCGTCCTCTGCTCCTCCGGCATCTTGATATTCATGATCATGCCCTTCGTCTACTCCGGCATCTTCCTCATCATCATGTCCGGCATCTTCTACATGATGACTGTGTATGAAGGAAATATGCCCTAGAGGCAATAATAAAGTTATTATTTATTTCCTTATATCATGATAAATGTTTATTATTCATGCTAGAATTGTATTAACCGGAAACCTAATACATGTGTGAATACATGGACAAACAGAGTGTCACTAGTATGCCTCTACTTGACTAGCTCATTAATTGAAGATGGTTATGTTTCCTAACCATGAACAAATGAGTTGTTATTTGATTAACGGGATCACATCATTAGAAGAATGATGTGATTGACATGACCCATTCCATTAGCTTAGCACCCGATCATTTAGTATGTTGCTATTGCTTTCTTCATGACTTATACATGTTCCTATGACTATGAGATTATGCAACTCCCGTTTGCCGGAGGAACACTTTGTGTGCTACCAAACGTCACAACGTAATTGGGTGATTATAAAGGATCTCTACAGATGTCTCCAAAGGTACATGTTGGGTTGGCGTATTTCGAGATTAGGATTTGTCACTCCGATTGTCGGAGAGGTATCTCTGGGCCCTCTCGGTAATGCACATCACATAAGCCTTGCAAGCATTGCAACTAATGAGTTGGTTGCGAGATGATGTATTATGAAACGAGTAAAGAGACTTGCCGGTAACGAGATTGAACTAGGTATTGAGATACCGACGATCGAATCTCGGGCAAGTAACATACTGATGACAAAGGGAACAACATATGTTGTTATGCGGTCTGACCGATAAAGATCTTCGTAGAATATGTGGGAACCAATATGAGCATCCAGGTTCCGCTATTGGTTATTGACCGGAGACATGTCTCGGTCATTTCTACATTGTTCTCGAACCCGTAGGGTCCGCACGCTTAAGGTTTCCATGACAGTTATATTATGAGTTTATGAGTTTTGATGTACCGGAGTTAGTTCGGAGTCTCGGATGTGATCACGGACATAACGAGGAGTCTCGAAATGGTCGAGACATAAAGATTGATATATTGGACGGCTATATTCGGACACCGGAAGTGTTTCGGGTGATTTCGGAGAAAACCGGAGAGCCAGAGGGTAACCGGAACCCTACCGGGAGTAGTAATGGGCCATATGGGCCTTAGTGGAGAGAGAGAAGGGCGCCAGGGTGGGCCACGCGCCTCCTCCCCCCCTTGGTCCGAATTGGACTAGGAGAGGGGGGGGGGCGACGCCCCCCTTTCCTTCTCCCTCCCCACTTCTTTCCCCCTCCTAGTAGGAGTCCTACTCCTACTAGGAGGAGGACTCCTCCTGGCGCGCCTATAGGGGCCGGCCGGCCTCCTCCCCTTGCTCCTTTATATACCGAGGCAGGGGGCACCCCTAGACACACAAGTTGATCTTCGTGATCGTTCTCTTAGCCGTGTGCGGCGCCCCCCTCCACCATAATCCTCGATAATATTGTAGCGGTGCTTAGGCGAAGCCCTACGACGATATAACATCAAGATCGTCACCATGCCGTGGTGCTGATGGAACTCTTCCCTAACACTTTGCTGGATCGGAGTCCGGGGATCGTCATCGAGCTGAACGTGTGCTAAAACTCGGAGGTGCCATAGTTTCGGCGCTTGATCGGTCGGGCCGTGAAGACGTACGACTACATCAACCGCGTTGTGCTAACGCTTCCGCCGTTGGTCTACAAGGGTACGTAGATCACACTCTCCCCTCTCGTTGCTATGCATCACCATGATCTTGCGTGTGCGTAGGAATTTTTTTGAAATTACTACGTTCCCCAACAGTGGCATCCGAGCCTAGGTTTTATGTGTTGATGTTATATGCACGAGTAGAACACAAGTGAGTTGTGGGCGATATAAGTCATACTGCTTACCAGCATGTCATACTTTGGTTCGGCGGTATTGTTGGACGAAGCGGCCCGGACCAACATTATGCGTACGCTTACGCGAGACAGGTTCTCCCGACGTGCTTTGCACAAAGGTGGCTAGCGGGTGACAGTTTCTCCAACTTTAGTTGAACCGAGTGTGGCTATGCCGGTCCTTGCGAAGGTTAAAACAGCACCAACTTGACAAACTATCATTGTGGTTTTGATGCGTAGGTAAGATTGGTTCTTGCTTAAGCCCGTAGCAGCCACGTAAAACTTGCAACAACAAAGTAGAGGACATCTAACTTGTTTTTGCAGGGCATGTTGTGATGTGATATGGTCAAGACATGATGCTAAATTTTATTGTATGAGATGATCATGTTTTGTAACCAAGTTATCAGCAACTGGCAGGAGCCATATGGTTGTCGCTTTATTGTATGCAATGCAATTGCGCTGTAATGCTTTACTTTATCACAAAGCGGTAGCCGTAGTCGTGGAAGCATAAGATTGGCGAGACGACAACGATGCTACGATGGTGATCAAAGTGTCGCGCCGGTGACGATGGTGATCACGACGGTGCTTCGAAGATGGAGATCACAAGCACAAGATGATGATGGCCATATCGTATAACTTATATTGATTGCATGTGATGTTTATCTTTAATGCATCTTATCTTGCTTTGATTAACGGTAGCATTTTAAGATGATCTCTCAATAATTATCAAGAAGTGTTCTCCCTGAGTATGCACCGTTGCGAAAGTTCTTCGTGCTGAGACACCACGTGATGATCGGGTGTGATAGGCTCTACGTTCAAATACAACGGGTGCAAAACAGTTGCATAAGCGGAATACTCAGGTTATACTTGACGAGCCAAGCATATACAGATATGGCCTCAGAACACGGAGACCGAAAGGTCGAGCGTGAATCATATAGTAGATATGATCAACATAGTGATGTTCACCATTGAAACTACTCCATCTCACGTGATGATCGGACATGGTTTAGTTGATTTGGATCACGTGATCACTTAGAAGATTAGAGGGATGTCTTTCTAAGTGGGAGTTCTTAAGTAATATGATTAATTGAACTTTAAGTTTATCATGAACTTAGTCCTGGTAGTATTTTGCAAATTATGTTGTAGATCAATAGCTCACGTTGTTGCTTCCCTGTGTTTATTTTGATATGTTCCTAGAGAAAATTGTGTTGAAAGATGTTAGTAGCAATGATGCGGATTGGATCCGTGATCTGAGGTTTATCCTCATTGCTGCACAGAAGAATTATGTCCTTGATGCACCGCTAGGTGACAGACCTATTGCAGGAGCAGATGCAGACGTTATGAACGTTTGGCTAGCTCAATATGATGACTACTTGATAGTTTAGTGCACCATGCTTAACGTCTTAGAATCGGGACTTCAAAGACATTTTGAACGTCATGTACCATATGAGATGTTCCAGGAGTTGAAGTTAATAGTTCAAGCAAATACCCGAGTTGAGAGATATGAAGTCTCCAACAAGTTCTATAGCTAAAAGATGGAGGAGAATCGCTCAAGGAGTGAGCATGTGCTCAGATTGTCTGGGTACTACAATCGCTTGAATCAAGTGGGAGTTAATCTTCCAGATAAAATAGTGATTGACAGAATTCTCTAGTCACCATCATGAAGTTAGTAGAACTCTGTGATGAACTATAATATGCAAGGGATAACGGAAATGATTCCCAAGCTCTTCGTAATGCTGAAATTGATGAAGGTAGAAATCGAGAAAAACATCAAGTGTTGATGGTAGACAAGACCACTAGTTTCAAGAAAAGGGCAGAGGGAAGAAGGGGAACTTCAAGAAGAACAGCAAGCAAGTTGCTGCTCAAGTGAAGAAGCCCAAGTCTGGTCCTAAGCCTGAGACTAAGTGCTTCTACTGCAAAGGGACTGGTCACTGGAAGCGGAACTACCCCAAGTGATTGGCGGATAAGAAGGATGGCAAAGTGAACATAAGTATATTTGATATACATGTTATTGATGTGTACTTTACTAGTGTTTATAGCAACCCCTTAGTATTTGATACTAGTTCAGTTGCTAAGATTAGTAACTCGAAATGGGAGTTGCAGAATAAACAGAGACTAGTTAAGGGTGAAGAGACGATGTGTGTTGGAAGTGGTTCCAAGATTGATATGATCATCATCGCACACTCCCTATAATTTCGGGATTAGTGTTGAACCTAAATAAGTGTTATTTGGTGTTTGCGTTGAGCATGAATATGATTTGATCATGTTTATTGTAATACGGTTATTCATTTAAGTAAGAGAATAAATTGTTGTTCTGTTTACATGAATAAAACCTTATATGGTTACACACCCAATGAAAATAGTTCGTTGGATCTCGATCGTAGTGATACACATAGTCATAATATTGAAACCAAAAGATGCAAAGTTAATAATGATAGTGCAACTTATTTGTGGCACTGTCGTTTAGGTCATATTGGTGTAAAGCGCATGAAGAAACTCCATGCTGATGGGCTTTTGGAATCACTTGATTATGAATCAGTTGATGCTTGCGAACCATGCCTCATGGGCAAGATGACTAAGACTGTGTTCTTCAGAACAATGGAGCGAGCAACAGATTTGTTGGAAATCATACATACTGATGTATGTGGTCCGATGAATATTGAGGCTCGTGACAGGTATCATTATTTTCTGATCTTCACAAATGATTTGAGCAGATATGAGTATATCTACTTGATGAAACATAAGTCTGAAACATTTGAAAAGTTCAAAGAATTTCAGAGTGAAGTGAAAAATCATCGTAACAAGAAAATAAAGTTTCTACTATCTGATCATAGAGAAGAGTGTTTGAGTTAACAATGTGAAATAGTTTTACTACTCACGCCACCTGGAACACCACAATGTAATGGTGTGACCGAACGTCATAACCGTACTTTATTAGATATGGTGCGACCTATGATGTCTCTTACTGATCTACCACTATCATTTTGGGGTTATGCATTAGAGATAGCTGCATTCACGTTAAATAGGGCACCATCTAAATCCGTTGAAACGACACCGTATGAACTATGGTTTGGCAAGAAACCTAAGCTGTCGTTCCTTAAAGTTTGAGGTTGCAATGCTTATGTGAAAAAAGTTTCAACCTGATAAGCTCAAACCCAAATCGGAGAAGTGCGTCTTCATAGGATACCCAAAAGAAAATGTTGGGTACGCCTTCTATCACAGATCCGAAGGCAAGATATTCCTTGCTTTGAATGGATCCTTTCTAGAGAAGGAATTTCTCTCGAAAGAAGTGAGTGGGAGGAAAGTAGAACTTGATGACGTAACTATACCTGCTCCCTTATTGGAAAGTAGTTCATCACAGAAATCTATTCCTGTGACTACTAGACCGATTAGTGAGGAAGCTAATGATGATGATCATGTAACTTCAGATCAAGTTACTACCAAACCTCGTAGGTAAAACCAGAGTGAGATCCGCACCAGAGTGGTATGGTAATCCAGTTCTGGAGGTCATGTTACTTGACCATGATGAGCCTACAAACTATGAGGAAGCGATGATGAGCCCAGATTCCGCGAAATGGCTTGAGGCCATGAAATCTGAGATGAGATCCATGTATGAAAACAAAGTATGGACTTTGATTGACTTGCCCAATGATCGGCGAGCCATTGAGATTAAATGGATCTTCAAGAGGAAGATGGACGCTGATAGTAGTGTTACTATCTACAAAGCTATAATTGTCGCAAAAAGGTTTTCGACAAGTTCAAGGTGTTGACTACGATGAGAATTTCTCACTCGTATCTATGCTTGAGTCTGTCCGAATCATGTTAGCAATTGCCGCATTTTATGAAATCCGGCAAATGGATAAACAAAACGGCATTCCTTAATGGATTTATTAAAGAAGAGTTGTATATGATACAACCAGAAGGTTTTGTCAATCCTAAAGGTGCTAACAAAATGTGCAAGCTCGAGCGATCCATCTATGGACTGGTGCAAGCATCTCGGAGTTGGAATATGCGCTTTGATGAGATGATCAAAGCATATAGTTTTATATAGACTTGCGGTGAAGCCTGTATTTACAAGAAAGTGAGTGGGAGCACTACAACATTTCTGATAAGTATATGTGAATGACATATTGTTGATCGGAAATAATGTAGAATTATTCTGCAAAGCATAAAGCAGTGTTTTGAAAGAAGTTTTTCAAAGAAAGACCTTGGTGAAGCTGCTTACATATTAAGCATCAAGATCTATAGAGATAGATCAAGACGCTTGATAAGTTTTTTTTCAATGAGTACATACCTTGACAATATTTTGAAGTAGTTCAAAAATTGGAACAGTCAAAGAAAGAGTTCTTGGCTGTGTTACAAGGTGTGAAATTGAGTAAGACTCAAAGCCCGACCACGGCAGAAGATAGAAAGAGAATGAAAGTCATTCCCTATGCCTCAGCCATAGGTTCTATAAAGTATGCCATGCTATGTACCAGATCTATTGTATACCCTACACTGTGTTAAGCAAGGGAGTACAATAGTGATCTAAGAGTAGATCACTAGACAACGGTCGAAATTATCCTTAGTGGAATAAGGAAATATTTCTCAATTATGGAGGTGACAAAAAGGTTCGTCGTAAAAAGTTACGTGGATGCAAGTTTTGACACAGATCTGGATGACTCTAAGTCTCGATCTAGATACATATTGAAAGTGGGAGCAATTAGCTAGAGTAGCTCCGTGCAGAGCATTGTAGACATAGAATTCGCAAAATACTTATGGATCTGTATGTGACAGACCCGTTGACTAAAATTATCTCACAAGCAAAACATGATCACACCTTAGTACTCTATGGGTGTTAATCACATAAACAATGTGAACTAGATTACCGACTCTAGTAAACCCTTTGGGTATAGGTCACATGACAATGTGAACTATGGGTGTTAATCACATGGTGATGTGAACTATTAGTGTTGAATCACATGGCGATGTGAACTAGATTATTGACTCTAGTGCAAGTGGGAGACTGAAGGAAATATACCCTAGAGGAAATAATAAAGTTATTATTTATTTCCTTATATCATGATAAATGTTTATTATTCATGCTAGAATTGTATTAACCGGAAACATAATACATGTGTGAATACATAGACAAACAGAGTGTCACTAGTATGCCTCTACTTGACTAGCTCGTTAATCGAAGATGGTTATGTTTCCTAACCATGAACAAAAGAGTTGTTATTTGATTAACGGGATCACATCATTAGAAGAATGATGTGATTGACATGACCCATTCCATTAGCTTAGCCCCCGATCGTTTAGTATGTTGCTATTTCTTTCTTCATGACTTATACATGTTCCTATGACTATGAGATTATGCAACTCCCGTTTGCCGGAGGAACACTTTGTGTGCTACCAAACGTCACAACGTAACTGGGTGATTATAAAGGAGCTCTACAGGTGTCTCCAAAGGTACATGTTGGGTTGGCGTATTTCGAGATTAGGATTTGTCACTCCGATTGTCGGAGAGGTATCTCTGGGCCCTCTCGGTAATGCACATCACATAAGCCTTGCAGCATTGCAACTAATGAGTTTCTTGCGAGATGATGTATTACGAAACGAGTAAAGAGACTTGCCGGTAACGAGATTGAACTAGGTATTGAGATATCGACGATCGAATCTCGGGCAAGTAACATACGATGACAAAGGGAACAATGTATGTTGTTATGCGGTCTAACCAATACAAATCTTCGTAGAATATGTGGGAGCCAATATGAGCATCCAGGTTCCGCTATTGGCTATTGACCGGAGACATGTCTCGGTCATGTCTACATTGTTCTCGAACCCGTAGGGTCCGCACGCTTAAGGTTTCGATGACAGTTATATTATGAGTTTATGAGTTTTGATGTACCGAAGTTAGTTCGGAGTCTCGGATGTGATCACGGACATAACGAGGAGTCTCGAAATGGTCGAGACATAAAGATTGATATATTGGACGGCTATATTCGGACACCGGAAGTGTTCCGGGTGATTTCGGAGAAAACTGGGGAGCCGGAGGGTTACCGGAACCCTACTGGGAGTAGTAATGGGCCATATGGGCCTTAGTGGAGAGAGAGAAGGGCGCCAGGGTGGGCCGCGTGCCTCCTCCCCCCTTGGTCCGAATTGGACTAGGAGAGGGGGGGCGACGCCCCCCTTTCCTTCTCCCTCCCCACTTCTTTCCCCCTCCTAGTAGGAGTCCTACTCCTACTAGGAGGAGGACTCCTCCTGGCGCGCCTATAGGGGCCGGCCGGCCTCCTCCCCTTGCTCCTTTATATACGGGGGCAGGGGGCACCCCTAGACACACAAGTTGATCTTCGTGATCGTTCTCTTAGCCGTGTGCGGTGCCCCCCTCCACCATAATCCTCGATAATATTGTACCGGTGCTTAGGCGAAGCCCTGCGACGGTAGAACATCAAGATCGTCACCACGCCGTCGTGCTGACGGAACTCTTCCCTGACACTTTGCTGGATCGGAGTCCGGGGATCGTCATCGAGCTGAACGTGTGCTAAAACTCGGAGGTGCCGTAGTTTCGGTGCTTGATCGGTCGGGCCGTGAAGACGTACGACTACAGCAACCGCGTTGTGCTAACGCTTCCGCTGTCGGTCTACAAGGGTACGTAGATCACACTCTCCCCTCTCGTTGCTATGCATCACCATTATCTTGCGTGTGCGTAGGAATTTTTTTGAAATTACTACGTTCCCCGACAGTGTACAACATCACCGTCGTGATCATGTCCTGGAGATTCTTCGTCTTCTCGCCCGCCCGTGCCGCGGTGGTTGTCTTGCTGCCCTTCCTCATTTCTTGCCCGACCCCCATGGACGACTTCATAGTCATCTTCATCACCTTGCCACCGATAGCCATCCATGAAACCACGCAAGAGCAGGTGGTCCCGCACCTGCCCGGAATCCGGATCCGCAATAAGGCTCTTCAGCTTGCATCTTCGACACGGACATCTTATCTCTGTCTCGTTCTTTTGAAGCATCTCGGCCTTCACGGAGCTCAAAAACCTATTCACGATGCCTTCGGTCATCGTGCGGACCATGGTCGCCTGCGGGGTAGAGCAAAACGATATTTTAGAACCAAGAAAAAATTTGGCATGACTTTCCCTAAAAATAGGACCAAAAAGAATGCATAGTGCCAAAATTCTCGCCGAAACGGAAATGAATCAACATTCTGGCAAAATATTGGCAACTATCGTATTTCAAATACCGGTACCTGCAAACACAAACATATATGCAACACAACAAACATATGCAACACCACAAACATACATAGATCTAGCTAGGCCACAAAAAGTGCATGTGCACGTTGTTGGAGGGAGCTAGGGAGAAAAAAAGTATATCTACAACATGAAGATAGCTTTCCCCTTACTTACCTATCAAAAAAAGGTAATTTCAACACTTAATTTTGATGAATCTATGGTGCAAATGAGGTGAGGAGGAGGAGGCAGCGGACAAGCTTAGAGAAGGAGGTGGGGGGAATGAAGTGGGAAAAGTGAGTGTGTAGGTGTGGCTGTCCAAAAATATCTAGCTGGTCCCAGGTTACTAATGGCGCACCACACAGACATGCGCCATTAGTAGTTTTGACAAAAAGTAAAAAAATAATTTTTATACTAATGGCGCACCGTGGCACAGTGCGCCATTACTAGTTTAAACTAGTAATGGCGCACTATGCAACGGTGCGCCATTAGTACTTTTGCAAAAAAGTAAAAAAAATTATAGTAGTGGCGCACTCTATGGCTGGTGCACTCAGCTCGGATGCGCCATTAGTATGTTTGAAAAAATGAAAAAAAACATTTTGCTACTAGTGGCGCACCGTGTGCCTGGTGCGCCATTAGTGTCTTCCACACTAATGGCGCATCTCCACATGGTGCGCCATTAGTATATAGTAGTGGCGCAGCACTTCTCTGGTGCGCCATTAGTGTCAATTTCATCTTTAGCCCTTTTCCTAGTAGTGCGTGTGAAAGCTGGTTCCCAACCTAGTAATAGCAAAGCTGATGGGGATAGTGTTTCTGTGAAGATTGGTCCAAGCACACTTGCTGGCTCCCCTGTTCGTCAGAGTCCACGAGTTTTGACAAATAAGAAGCCTTCTTCGTCTCCTCTTCCTGAGTGCTCTTTGTTGAAAGAAAATAAGAAGCGTAAAGTTGCTCCTGCGAAGGTGAACAAAGGTGTGAAGAAGCGCGCTCGTGTCGAAGTTGAAGATGTTGTATCTGAAGAAGATGATATCGAAGTTGATTCTGAAGATGAATTTGCAGTGGTACGTGTTTGTACTATATGTGACTTACTAGTTGTACTTGCAATGATTTAATTGTGTCTGGGCTGGTATGCTGGCTAGGTGAGGCTGGTCATTGTTTTGCATCAATTAATTGAGGGTGGTACTGATGTTGTTTTAAGAGTTGAACTTGTGCAATCTTTTTCTTTTTTCTACTTGCCTTCATATGCTTGTTTTGTTTTCTATATGTAAAGCAACTTATTTAAGTTGTGGCTTCTTTATTTTCATTTACAGCCTGTCAGCGTGTTTGTACTGTATGTGACTTACTAGTTGTACTTGCAATGATTTAATTGTGTCTGGGCTAGTATGCTGGCCAGGTTTGGATGGTCGTTGTTTTGCATCAATTGAGGGTGGTACTTGTCGGGGATATACCCCACGGTATGACCGGGCCAGAGTTATAACCCGGCCGGGACTTGGTAAACCGGCAGAGTGTTAAGTCAGATGATAACTCGAAAGGTGTTAAGTCAGATGATAACCCAGGAGGCGTTCACTCACATGATAACCCGGCAGGTGTTAAGTCAGATGATAACCCGGCAGATGTTAAGTCCGATGATAACCCGGCAGGTGTGAAGTCAGATGATAACCCAGCAGATGTTAAGTCAAATGGTAACTCGGCACGTGTTAAGTCAGATGATAACCCGGCAGGTGTTAAGTCAGATCATAACCCGGCAGACAATCATAACCCGGCAGACAGTCATAACCCAGCAGACAGTCATAACCCAGCAGACAGAGTCACCTGGGGTTAACATGTCACAGCCCTAGAATTCTGCTTTGTAAATAGTTGCATCAGTGTGTGGCATTCATGCATCATGTTTAAATTCCTTTTAAATGTGAATTGGGGAAAGTGGAAAACCCCAGAGATCATTTCTAAAAATGATCAACATTAAAAATTGCTTCAAACAAACCCAAGAAAATGTTCCTGTTAAGCTATAAAAATATTGGCAAGAAGTAAAACTCAAACCAATATTTTTGGAGTCTTGGGGATATTTATTTTGGGCCTTTGAAATTAAATCAATAAGTATTTGACTTTTCGATTATATTCATTTTATATAGAATATATTTCAAAAGGCCCTGAAATTATTTATGTGCCTTTGGAAAAGTCCATAATGGCAACATACAGATATTCAGAAGGTTTTGCCCTGTTTTGATTTACTTTTGAATTTGAATTAGTGGCAAAATAATTAAAACAAAACAGAAAAACAGAAAATAGAAAAGACAGAGCAGATCTTACCTGTAGCTTACCTGGCAGCCCAGCTCTCTGGCCCACCCCACCAGGCCCGTTGCCAGTCATCTCCTAGCTCCTGCCAGGAGGACGACGTCGTGTTGCCCGCGCACGCACCTGAGGATTCCAGCTCCTGCTTCATGCTGGCAGCCTCCCCTTCGAGCCTATCCGAGCCTGGAGATGCCCGCGACCCCCTGGACCCTCACGCTCACTCTCTCGAGCTCCTCTCCCCTCTGTCCCGAAATCCCCTGCCCCTCCTCCGCTCTCTTCCCGCAACGCCACCGTCGCCACCTCTCGCTGTTGCCGCGGCCGGAACCACCTCCTCGCCCTCCACCCGAGTCCAGAAGCTCCGTCTCGTCTACCTCGTCCTCTCCGTCGACTCACGCGACGCCGGACGCCTCGAAGCGCCGCCCTCGATGCCTTCTTCTTCCTTGGTCCGCCGAGATCGCCGGCGACCGTGTGCCCTCCTCGACGCGTCCTCGAGCCAGCAGACCCTCTTCGCCACCTCCCTGTGAGCTAGTACGCCTCCTCCCGTGCTCTCCCCCTCTGTTTATGTCCGCTAACCGCAGCCCCGCCATGGCCGAAGCTCGCCGGCGCTGCGTCTGTCATCACCGTTGGTAGCAGCCCCACCTGGCTAAACCGAGCACGCAAGCGTGCTCAGGGAGCTCCCTGGAGCCCAACGCGGCCATCAGCTCGCTCGCTTGCACGCTGCAGTCCTCACGCCCGTGGAGCCGTAGCTCCGGCCACCGCCTCGCTCGCCGCTGAGCTGCTCCCGGCCACCCCGCAGCCTCCCACATGATCACCTGGATGCACGCGAGGATGGGCATCCCTCTGGTGCGTCAAGCGCGTCGAGCCGACCCCTGTAGCGCCATCTCGAGAAACTCCGGCGATCCTCCGCCGTCGGGTTTGGTCGCCGGCATCCAACTCCGATGGCTGGTGACGTAGCGCTGTCATTAGCGCTTAACTAACCCCCCTAGAGTCAATGACATGTGGGACCACTTCTGTTTAAAACACGGGTTAAGTTAAATAACCCCTGTTAACTCTCTATCTCACGGACACGTGGGCCCCACCCTAGTTTAAATTTAGGTTAGGCAAAATATTAGTGCTAATTACCCTATTAAGCAGTTGAGATACTGATCTATGGGGCCAACCCCCTTACTAATTAGTTTAGCTTAATTTTAATTTTAGATTAGCCATTGAGTCGCTGACCACTGGGACCCACTAGTCAGGTCTGACCTGGTCAGCCTCAGTTGACTCGCTGATGTCATGCTTGCACAATGCTGATGTAGTTAATAATTTTCTGGATTAAAAATAATCTAGGAAATTCCAGAAAATTCCCAAAACTTCTAAAAATCATAGAAAATTATCTATAACTCCAAATGAAATAATTGATATATGAAAAATTATCAGAAAAATTCAAGCAATCCGTCTGTACCATTTTCATGCATGTTTGAGAAAGTTAACCTCACTATTTAGGATGAAACATGATTAGGGAAAATTTCATAATAGGTTTGGAGTTGGAATTTGATGTAGTTTTGAATTCCACTTCAATTAAAATGACTTTCTGTTGAATTAGCCCAAAACACAGCATATTGCCATGTCATGATCATGCATCATATTGTTGCATTGCATTGATTTTATTCTTTCTGTGTTTGCTGGTGATTGTTCCCCCCCGATAGACGTGGTTCCGACGATTGATCAATGACATCGATGAAGAACTATATTATCTTCAGAAGTGCCAGGCAAGCAAAACCCCCACTCTCTCGCTCCTGCTCTCTTTTACTGCATTAGGACAACAACGTTTCAACTGTTACATGTTGCGGTAGCTGAACCCCTTTCCTCTGCATGACATGTCATTGCCGCAGTAAATACATGAAACCCACTAGCATGAGTAGGAGTTGTTTGAGCCCTGATGTGCCTACTCATTCATGTTTGTTTGTCATGCCTGCTACTGCTTAGAGTTGAGTCAGGTCTGATTCATCGGGGATGAATTGGAATGTGGTGAACATGTCCTACTGTTGAGAGCTAAGTGTGTGAACACGATTTGGTAAAGGTAGCGGTGAGAGGCCATGTGGGAGTACATGGTGGGTTGTCTCATTGCAGCCATCCTTAGGAACTGAGTTCTGTGTTTGTGATTCATGAACAGCTACTACCACGCATTGGAATGCTTAAGTGCCCCTCTCGACTTATTAATCAACCTGATCTTTGTCCAGGAGTTGCAACTAGTTTCTGGTGTTTGTAGGTAGTGTTAGTAGTCTACCAAGTGGCACCCGGTACAGGTGGGCTTGGGACAGACTAGGCACACTGGCCCGGTGTACCAAGTGGCACCCGGATGGTGGGCTTGGGAACCCAGTACACATCGTTTGGGGCCGTGAGTGACACCTCGGCTGGATCTCCTTGCGGGTCATGGCCGACTCCCTCGCCAGGCTTCTGCTTGAAGGTTGCCGAGATACACGACGCGTACATGGTGGTAAGTGGCGGGAGCGTGTGTGAAGAAGTACACCCCTGCAGGGTTATCATTACCTATTCGAATAGCCGGATTCCTCGGATATGGAAACTTGGACCCCTTGCATAGTTCATAGACAAGTGAAAGTGGATACTCTAAAATGCGCAAGATAAGTGTGAGTGCTATGGATGGCGTTCTCGCAGGGAGACGGGAGCGGATCCATAGTGGTGTATTGGTATGGTGAATTTGTGGACTCGTGTGCGCCACCTCAAAAGAGTCACTTGCAGTCATAGTTCAGGATAGCCACCGAGTAAAGCTGGCTTGCTGCAGTCAAACTCCACCACCCATTTGTTAATACCGATGCATATGTAGCTAGTTCTGATGTAAGTCTTGCTGGGTACATTTGTACTCACGTTTGCTTAATTTATGTTTTGCAGAGAGACGTCAGTATCACTAGTAGTTCCGCTCGGACTTCGACGTTTAGCTTGTTACCTCAGCTACGATCTTGTACCCTTGGGAGGGTCTTGTAGATAGTCAGGCTCCTCAGCCTTATTCATTTTTAGTTGTCTGTACTCAGACAAGTTAAGCTTCCGCATGTGCTTTGACTTGTATGCTCTGAATGTTGGGTCATGAGACCCATGTTTGTAATATCTCGCTCCTTGGAGCCTAATGAATAAATACTTGAGTCATAGAGTTATGTTGTGATGCCATGTTGTATTTACACATATCGAGCATATTGTGTGTATGATTGAAATGCTTGGGATGTATGGGATCCGACAACCTAGTTGTTTATCCTTGGTAGCCTCTCTTATGGGGAAATGTAGTCTTGTGCTACCATGAGCCATAGTAGTCCGCTACAGCCTGGTTCACCGGAGTCCTGCTAGCCCAATACTACTGCTCCGGAACACTTGACTGGCCGGCATGAGATTCACCTCGTTCCTGTGTCTGTCCCTTCGGGGAAATGTCACGCGGTGACATCTGGAGTCCTGCCTAGCCTGCTACAGCCCGGGTTCCCGGAGTCCTGTTAGCACAGTGCTACAGCCCGGATTCGCACGCTGCTGACCGACATACTCGATGTTGATTCATGTATGCCTGTCCCTGTAAGTTAGTGCCACTTTGGGTTCATGACTAGTCATGTCGGCCCGGGTTCTTTGTCATATGGATGCTAGCGACACTATCATATACATGAGCCAAAAGGCGCAAACGGTCCCGGGCCATGGTAAGGCGACACCTGTGGGGATACCGTGCGTGAGGCCACAAAGTGATATGAGGTGTTACAGGCTAGATCAGTGTGACATAGAATCGGGGTCCTGACAGCTTTGGTATCAGAGCCTGACTGCCTGTAGGATTACCAAGCCAAGCTGGTCGAAGTCGTGTCTAGAAATGCTTTAGATATATAAGGGAATTGATTGTGGATGGGAACTTAAGGCTCTTTTTACTCCTTATCCTCATGACCTTCTGATCTGAATCATCTTATCTTTTCTACGAGGTTAAGGACTAGGCTTCTCTTCTATCTCTCAGGATGACGTGTTATTAAACCGTAGTTGCCTAGGATTGTTGAGTTCAATCCTCAGTTCAGTTCCTACTACTTCTGTATGTTGACCGTTGATCCCGGAACTTTGATTTTGTGATGTTGAGTGGCTATGCCACCATTTTTGCAGGTTGTCTCAAATCTTTTGAGCAATTACAGCTGTTATGCTTTCTGAGTCATCCCAGGTTTCTAAACAGTCTGATGCATTTGCAAATCTCTTCATCCCGTTTCCGATGTCCTTTTGGGCCAGATTAAGCACACTAATCGGTCTGTTGAGGTACTCCATTGCCTTGACATATATATTGGAGCTAGTATTATGACCCTAGGCATTCTAGCGAACCACCCACTAATCTAGCAATGCTTTATATCCCCAGTGTGAAAATTCTGGCCACCTTTCTTGAAAGCATCCCGTGATGTTATTTAGTTAGTAGGTATTCTACTACTGGGTTTTGAACCCGAAATTCACCCTACTTCATGTTGTTAGTATTTGCTAGTTCCTTTAGGATATTAGTAACCTTTGCGATAGTCCTCGAGGTCCATGGTATTTTCCTCTTCCAAATACCATGAACTACTTATGGCAGAAGTTCCTCGTTGAAATGAAAGATCACAACCAGAGTGCTCTTGATGAGTTCTTCGTTCTACATTGTGAATCTGCCAGTTCTACCTTTCTACATGGGTTATCCGAAAGAAATGTTGAGCTTTGCTCGACATACTAATCTATGCATCCACAACTTAGAAAGATATATGTTCCTTGAGTTGTCCCTCTTTAGTTGTTTCTCACCTTCGTCTATCAATTGATAGTCGAGGGTATATCATTGCATTCGTTCATCAAAGTCTATTATTCTTGTGGTCCGTCAAGCCATTCTACTCCAGAGTGACTAGGAGAAAACAAACTCCAATACCTCATCCATATCCAGGATTGGGTCAAAGTAGTTGTGCACCGCGGATCAAAATGCCAATCCAGCTTTTGATTCTATTCTACCCTGAAGTATTGCCCTCTTGATGCCAGGAATATCATGATAATTGCACCAACTCTTATAAATTCTTGATGAAGTGATACTTCTCGCCATCATCATTCGCTCCTTGGTTCCGTGTTGTTGCAACTGGAATCCCGACAAGTGAACCGTGATGTGTGACATCAATACTCCTAGCAGCCTTGTTGCTTTGTAGTTAAAGGACAATAAATTCATTCTTACCATGTTGGTTATTGAATCATCGTTCTAAGATAGATTGTGCTACCTAGTCCTTGTTGCTGGTGCACCCTTCGATTGATGAGTTAGGATTTTGTCAAATACACGCTCATTTTATCATATCGTCTTTCCCTAAAAATCAAGATTGTTCTCAATCTTATTAACATACCGGTGGTTCATGATTTTCCAGATATCTTCACGGAAGTATCACTAGGTTGTCCCCTGACCGATATGTGGAGTTCGTGATCAAGTTGGTTTCTTGTAACCAACCCTTCTCCAAGAATCTGTGTTGCATACCCCTGAGCTAGTTGGTTACGCTAAACAACAACTTGGAGAGTTGGAAGATAAAAGCTTGTCCGACCTAGCTCATCACTAAGGGATATCTTGTATGTGTGTTGAAGAAAGATGATATCTTCATCGATTGGTCCTCGTGATTAGTTGTTGGACCTATCATCTTATCCAAACTTTGATTTGAGTGTGGGCTATCATCAGATCAAATCAGAACCAACGATATTCATAATGTTGTCTTACTCATGATTGTTTCCTCGAGCATACACCATTATATCTTTTGGTCTGACCAATACTATCACATTATTCACATAATGGTGGAATTCCAGTGATATGAAAATTCCGATGAGTTGCTGTTAAGGAAAGCAGCATCATCTTGTCTCCTCCATGATTCATGTTGAACATTGAGCTAGTGTTGGAAACTTGTGTAAGCATTTCTTCGTGTTTCGTTCATGAAGCATATGTTTGGATGAAAGAAATGACTACCTTTGATTCACGTGCATTGGGTGAAAGTTGCCGCCGTGAATTCGAGAAATTTAGTTTTGCTTCCTCTGGAATGATCCCAAGTCAGTCATGCGCATGTGCGAAGTATTCTATGGCTTGGAGACTTGCGACCTTCATTCTATATGTATCCCTAGCACACGAAGCCACTGATTGATTTGTTCAAGGATAAGAAGTTTAAATGCTATTCCGGAAGGGCCCATACGGACATGCACAAGACTTCGTTATTTCAAAGATGGTTCCCCATCTGAACCCGGAAGTGTTTTATTATAAGACTACCATGTGGTCATGCTTGTCTAGGACAGTGTGTTCACAGGTGTGTAGCAGAACCAGCTCATGTTTTGGAGCTTGCTATCGTAGTTCATCTCCCGAGAGTCTCACAACGCCATATCGTAGAATTGTGTTGCAAACTTTCTTTTCATACATGCTGAGTCTGAAGTATCCTATCACCAATCAAATCTAAATCTCAGGCAGATATCATGGTTGGAACTTTCCCAACAGTTGCATTTTGTTCCCAGCTTGCACTGCCATTGTGCCAATTCCCCATGGGCTGCCCTTCTCAGCAGTTGCTGTCCAGGTTCATCTTCAAAGGTGGACTTACCATGAGTCCCATTCATTTCCGATGATAAGCAAAAATCATCCATTGCATTGTCTTCAACAAGGTAGTCCACATCATCCATTCTAGTATGAGTATGCTATCCCTTCGAACTATTTCAACAAATCGATTGTGATTTTCCTTAGGCTGGTAAAGAGAGTTTCAGTGATCTCTCTATGTTAAAAGTAATTCTTTTTACCACTTAAGGGAATAATTCTATGAGTCGCCCTCCCTGAGGTGCCCCGTTATGGAATCATGGCAATCAACTCCTCGCTACCTTGAAACCTATGCACCATCCTACTTAAGTGTGGGAGTGTTTCCTACCAAATTGAACTTTCATCATTTTTTCTCTCCATCCCTCTTGATATGTGTTTGTCTCTTAGATCAAGAGATGATTCAACGTCTCATTCCATGAGTTGATCATGTATCGCTTGATTTTTGAGAAGATCATTTTCTATAGAGTTTCCTTTTGTCGCCATCATGTTGGATGAAGATCTCGAAAGCAAAGACGTCTTCGAGAGGGATAGCTGGATCATGAAGATCGTGTTAGCTTTGTGTCCCCTCTGTCTTCTTACCTCACGTCTTGAATCTCGGGACGAGATTCTTGTTTAGTGGGGGTGAGTTGTCACAGCCCTAGAATTCTGCTTTGTAATTAGTTGCATCAGTGAGTGGCATCCATGCATCATGTTTACATTCCTTTTAAATGTGAATTGGGGAAAGTGGAAAACCTCAGAGATCATTTCTAAAAATGATCAACATTAAAAATTGCTTCAAACAAACCCAAGAAAATGTTCCTGTTAAGCTATAAAACTATTGGCAAGATGTAAAACTCAAACCAATATTTTTGGAGTCTCAGGGATATTTATTTTGGGCCTTTGAAATTAAATCAATAAGTATTTGACTTTTGGATCATATTCATTTTATATAGAATATATTTCAAAAGGCCCTGAAATTATTTATGTGCCTTTGGAAAAGTCCATAATGGCAACATACAGATATTCAGAAGGTTTTTCCCTGTTTTGATTTACTTTTGAATTTGAATCAGTGGCAAAATAATTAAAACAAAACTGAAAAACAGAAAATAGAAAAGATAGAGCAGATCTTACCTGTAGCTTACCTGGCAACCCAGCTAGCCCAGCTCGCTGGCCCAGCCCACCAGGCCCGTTGCCAGTCATCTCCTAGCTCCTGCCAGGAGGACGACGCCATGTTGCCCGTGCACGCACCTGAAGATTCCACCTCCTGCTTCGTGCTGGCGGCCTCCCCTTCGAGCCTATCCACGCCTAGAGACGCCCGCGACCCCCTGGACCCTCCCGCTCAGTCTCTCGAACTCCTCTCCCCTCTCTCCCGAAATACCCTACCCCTCCTCTACTCTGTTCCCGCAACACCACCGTCGCCGCCACTCGCTGTTGCCTCGGCCGAAGCCACCTCCTCGCCCTCCACCGGAGCCCAGAAGCTCCGTCTCGTCTACCTCATCCTCTCCGTCGACTCACGCGACGCCGGACGCCTCGAAGCGCCACCCCCGACGCCTTCTTCCTTGGTCCGCCGAGATCGCCGGGGACCGTGTGCCCTCCTCGACGCGTCCTCGAGCCCGCAGACCCTCTTCACCGCCTCCCTGTGAGCTAGTATGCCTCCTCCCGTGCTCGCCCCCTCTGTTTCTGTCTGCTAACCGCAGCCCCGCCATGGACGAAGCTCGCCGGCGCTGCATCTGTCATCACCGTCGGTAGTAGCCCCGCCTTGCTAAACCGAGCACGCAAGCGTGCTTAGGGAGCTCCCAGGAGCCCAACGCGGCCATCAGCTCGCTCGCTTGCGCACTGCAGTCCTCGCGCCCGTGGAGCCGTAGCTCCGGCCACCGCCTCGCTCACCGCCGAGGCTGCTCCCGGCCACCCCGCAGCCTCCCGCGTGATCACCTAGATGCGCGCAAGGATGGGCATCCCTCTGGTGCGTCAAGCGCGTCGAGCCGACCCCTGTAGTGCAATCCCGAGAAACTCCGGTGATCCTCCGCCGTCGGGTTTGGTCGCCGGCGTCCAACTCCGATGGCTGGTGACGTGGCGCCATCATTAGCACCTAACTAACCCCCCTAGAGTCAATGACATGTGGGACCAATTCTGTTTAAAACATGAGTTATGTTAAATAACCCCATGTTAACTCTCTATCTCATTGACACGTGGGCCCCGTCCCAGTTTAAATTTAGGTTAGGCAAAATATTAGTGCTAATTACTCTATTAAGCAGTTGAGACACTGACCTGTGGGGCCAACCCCCTTACTAATTAGTTTAGCTTAATTTTAATATTAGATTAGCCATTGAGTCGCTGACCACTCGGACCCACTAGTCAGGTTTGACCTGGTCAGCCTCAGTTGACTCGCTGACGTCATGCTTGCACAATGCTGATTCAGTTAATAATTTTCTGGATTAAAAATAATCCAGGAAATTTCAGAAAATGCCCAAAACTTCTAAAAATCATAGAAAGTTATCTATAACTCCAAATGAAATAATTTATATATGAAAAATTATCAGAAAAATTCAAGGAATCCATCTGTACCATTTTCATGCATGTTTGAGCAAGTTAACCTCACTGTTTAGGATGAAACATGATTAGGGAAAATTTCATAATAGGTTTGGAGTTGGAATTTGATGTAGTTTTGAATTCCACTTCAATTAAAATGATTTTCTGTTGCATTTGCCCAAATCACGGCATATTTCCATGTCATGATCATGCATCATATTGTTGCATTGCATTGATTGTATTCTTTCTGTGTTTTCCGGTGATTGTTCCCCCCCCCCCAATAGACGTGGTTCCGACGATTGATCGATGACACCGAGGAAGAACTATATTATCTTTAGAAGTGCCAGGCAAGCAAAACCCCCTTGTTCATTCCGATACAATACCACTCTCTCGCTCCTGCTCTCTTTTACTGCATTAGGACAACAATGTTTCAACTGTTATTTGCTGCGGTAGCTGAACCCCTTTCCTCTGCATGACCTGTCATTGCCACAATAAATAGATGAAACCCACTAGCATGAGTAGGAGTTGTTTGAGCCCTGATGTGCCTACTCGTTCATGTTTGTTTGTGATGCCTGCTACTGCTTAGAGTTGAGTCAGGTCTGATTCATCGGGGATGAATTGGAATGTGCTGAACATGTCCTACTGTTGAGAGCTAAGTGTGTGAACACGATTTGGTAAAGGTAGTTGTCGGTGTCAAAACCGGCGGATCTCGGGTAGGGGGTCCTGAACTGTGCGTCTAGGCCGGATGGTAACAGGAGGCAGGGGACACGATGTTTTACCCAGGTTCGGGCCCTCTTGATGGAGGTAAAACCCTACATCCTGCTTGATTAATATTGATGATATGGGTAGTACAAGAGTAGATCTACCACGAGATCAGAGAGGCTAAACCCTCGAAGCTAGCCTATGGTATGATTGTATGTTATGGTTGTTGTCCTACGGACTAAAACCCTTCGGTTTATATAGACACCGGGGAGGGTTAGGGTTACACAAGGTCGGTTACAAAGGAGGAGATATCCATATCTGTATTGCCTAGCTTGCCTTCCACGCCAAGTAGAGTCCCATCCGGACACGAGACAAAGTCTTCAATCTTGTATCTTCATAGTCTAACAGTCCGGCCAATGGAGATAGTCCGGCTGTCCGGAGACCCCCTAATCTAGGACTCCCTCAGTAGCCCCTGAACTAGGCTTCAGTGACGATGAGTCCGACACGCAGTATTGTCTTCGGCATTACAAGGCGGGTTCCTTCACAGAAGAATTCAAATACGAGGATAGTGTTCGACCCTGCAAAATAAGTTCCACATTCCACCGTAGAGAGAATAATATTTTCGCAGATCTAATTTGCTGGCTTGTTTTGGCAGCATGACGTTATGTCATGGCCCGGTGATTATTCGAACCATTTCCTTTAACAAGCCCCGCACATAACGCGAGGCAGTTTTTCGACACGTCTTGTCAAAGCAGAGATCGTGTCCCCTTATTACGGGATTCTCATCAATACGGGCATGGGTAACCCAACCACGCCATCAATTGCGGCGCTTGGGGGATAAGCAAGTTTTACCACGCAAGTGGGGACGCTTAGTTTCGTCCGCCCATATAAAGGGATAAGGATTCACTTTTCGATCCACACCTTCTTCCTCCTTTGCTCATCTGTTTTCGCATACTCGAGCTCTAGCGCCCAAGCCCACACTTCCGCCTCAACCCTCTCCAACCATGTCCGGAGTGGGAGGCAAGTGGATGGTCTGCTCCGTCACAGAGGGAGACATCAAAAAACTGAGGAGAGCCAGATACTTGCCCGACGACATCGCGCACCGGCTCCCTGATGAGGGGCAGCTCATCCCCACCCCAGGCCCCATGAGAGGGTAGTATTCCTCACCCATTTCCTTCACGGACTCAGATTCCCTCTCCATCCCTTCGTCCCGGGGCTCGTGTTTTATTACGACCTGGATTTCCACGATCTGGCCCCGAACTTCATCCTCAACATCTCGGCGTTTATCGTCGTGTGCGAGGCCTTCCTCCGCATGAAGCCCCACTTTGGCCTATGGCTAAAGACCTTCAATGTCAAGCCGAAGGTGGTGGGCAGCCGCCTGGCGGAGTGCGGAGGCGCCATGGTGGGCAAGATGCCCAACATAACATGGCTCGAGGGCTCCTTTGTGGAAACCATAAAGGGGTGGCAATCGGGGTGGTTCTGTATCACCGAGCTGCGCGACCCTGCATGGGCAGCGGCCCCCGAGTTCCGATCTTGCATCCCCACGCGGCTCACCTCCTGGAAAGAGAAGGGCCTGTCCTGGGGTAATTCGAAAGAGCTGACCGGACTCCAAACATGTATTCAAAACATGGTGGACAAGAAGCTCAAGCTTGTCAACATAGTCCAAGTCATGCTCATCCGCCGGATACTCCCGTGCCAACAACGGGAGTTCAACTTGTGGGAGTTCAATCCAGCACAGCACCCAACTCTGAACAGGCTCTTCGACACGACTCATGAAGACGCCTGGAGGGTGCTGTTCAAAAGTGCCGAGGTCCCCCTTCTTATTACGGAGGATCACGGATTTAGCGCGAAGCGCCAAGCCAGTGCGGTAAGCAGCTCTACCTTTCATAGGATACTTATTTTTTCATATAGATTGACTCTATGCGGGATCTAAACTCCCGTACCTTTGACAGGACTGGCAGAAGATGGCCGGACAGATCGACTGTCCGGCTCCTTTGCCCGAAGTCCCCGCGGATGCTCTTCTGGTGAAGATGTTGACTCCGGCCCGTTATAAGGTGTTGGAGAAGACCAAGAAGGCCAAGGGAACTCAAAAGAGTTCCCGACGCCAGGCATCGTCGGACTCACCGTCCGATGACTCTGCGGCGCACTCTTCCCCCGAAGACGAGGAAGAAGAAGAAGATGCTCCCCCACCGACTGGGGGAGACAAGAAAAGGAAGGCGCCCCAACTGGGGAGGCCGGAGGGTCCAAGAAGGGAAGGACTCTCCTTCCGGACAGCTCCACCACCACCGATGAAGGCAAAGACGAGTGGTTGCCCAGGGCCAAGCCCCGGGGAGATCGTAAGTATTCGGATACCAAAGTAACCCATAGGATTCCTTTGTTGCACTGTTTTCCCTAACACCGAACACAATTATGC
>NC_041390.1:601157964-601260724 GCF_002162155.2 Triticum dicoccoides | reverse complement strand
AGCCAGTATCGATGTATCGTCAGACGACTCCTTGGGCTTGTCGGACATGGATAGCGATCCCGTCCCGACCGCCACCTCCCCTCATCCTGCCGACGATGCCGAGGTGTTGTCTCAAGAGGCACCTGATTGAGGGGAGACAGTCCTGGAGGCGCCTTAAGGCGACCTTCCGGACTCTGAGAGCCGAGGGGACGGGGCCCCCGAGAGCTCCGAGTTCGGCCCTTAGCCGAACACCACGCCGGACCCTCCAGCGGTTCCGGGCTCGTGCAAGCGGCCTCCTTCTAAGAGGGGCAAGATGATACGACCGCCTTTCCAATAAAACATTTATTGAAAAGCCGATCTTTGTATTAACCAGTACAGAAGAATTCCTCTTACTGGCAGACAAAAACCTTGATACAGAAATCCAGCAGTACTAATATTATACAAGGTTGAGCTGAGGATGCTCAACAAATTATTACAAGCACGCCTATATTATACATAGAGGCGGATATGACACAAGGGTATGGTGGCATAACTACTGACTCGTAATAGAGGTGGTGGTGGATATGTCACAGTGAGGTGGGTGACATGACTCTGAAATCTTACAGCTCATCAAGCGTCGGAGTGAGGCTTGATGATATTTATTTGGGTGACGGAAGCGAGTATAATACAATTGAACAACTCTAGGGTCGCACGTGACTGACTGGGACTCCTCTAGGCGTCGGACTCGCTATCGAACTCTTCATCCATAAGATCGCCTTCGTCAACATATGGCCAAATCAACAAGCCAGGTGAGTACTTTGAATGTACTCGCAAGACAGTTCGGACATAAGATATAACAAATGTAAACATGATGCACATGAGCAGGTCAGTATGCACAATCAAATAATAGATTTGCACTGCACGATAAATATGAGGAAATCAGGCGGTAGTCCTCCCGAAATCCCAACAAAAATAACTGAAAACCGATCGGGTGTCTGAAGCGACGCCTTGAAAGGTGGAAACAAATTCAACATGCCGCAGTCGGGCGTCGAGGCGACACCACATAAAGGGCTTATATTGAAAAGTAATTAACCGGACGTGCCACAGTCGGGCGTCTAGGCGACACCTCGAAAAGGGCTTATAATGAAAATAAATAACAATGATGCCATAGTCGGATGTCAGAGCGACATCACATAAAGGGCTTATATCAAAAGTAAATAACAATAATGCCATAGTCGGACGTCTGCGCGACATCACATAAAGGGCTTATATCAAAAGTTAATAACAATAATGCCACAGTCGGACGTCTGAGCGACATCACATAAAGGGCTTATATCAAAAGTAAATAACAATAATGCCATATCGGACGTCTGAGCGACATCACATAAAGGGCTTACAGTTTATCATTCGAATTTAAGTAGCTCATGAATTCAAATCATCACAAGGAAATACTCAGCGTATAATAATAAACTGGTTAGTCCATTCACATGAATAACCTTCAACCGAGTTTACCACTCTCGGTTTTATGTTTATACTCCGGGGACTGCCTCTGGGGTCGACACTGAGATTTTCCACTGAGACTGACACTGATACAGAGATGATGTACAAGTCCTTGATCGTGGACATGGATACTCGAATGATTTTGACTCTGCAGAGTTTGTACTCTTTAACCACAGCCAACGGATTTCAGTAGTCACAAGGACTAGTTCCGTTTACGGTGTTTTAGAAGAAACACGTCTAACCAGTACACACCCATTCCACATTCCGTTGCCAGTGATCACCCTCGGCGACGTTCAAGAAAAACCTTAAGACGGGGAGGCTACAACCTGGAATAGCATGGGATCAAATTTATATCGCGCGCTCTAAGGGGTGCCCCCCTCTCGGTCCCAATCGGAAACACCCATGCCCCCTGACCGGATGACTGGCTTTAATTCAGGGCCATGGAACCCTCATCGCGGTCCCTCTGTTTGGTGTGTACCAGGAAAGAGGTTTGCAACTTACTAAACCGCACTCTTTGCAGAAAACATGTGGCAGCACGAAGGGGAAATGAACAGGATCGAGACTTGACCCATGTTAAAACTGGAGTTCACGGTTGGCATAAAACTGGCATGCTTCAACAATACCAGCCTGCAACCTATCATGTCACCACATGATCGTGTTATCTTATCATCATAAGAACACGTCACCTTTGAAGCTCACAGGTAGCTTGCCTTGCATGTACATAACATTCACAAATGCTTACATAAACATGCCATGAGAAAACTACTCGAGCAAACATGCAAAACACTCATCATATCAAAGTTTCAAACATGCTTGCCTGGTTCGGAGAAGTTGGAGTCTAGCTCAGCGAAGTACGCGTCTCCTTTACTCCTCCCGGTATCTACATATTTAAAGAAAAACCGGATACTACATAAATACCGTGCATGCACAAAAAGTATCCCAAATATTTTTCAAATAAATATGAAAAAAAACTAGACAGAAATATAAAGATGACAGAAAAGGTTTCAAGTTAAAATCATCTTTTGTTTAAAAGTTATAAGAGTTTTAGTCCAGGGACCTTTCTGTAATGAAACAGAAAGTTTTCAGGGTTTATTTTATAAAAACATAAAACGTTTCAGTCTAGAATACGTCAGTCCAGGGGGAAGACGTATTTTGCCCGAAGGCGTTTTCAGAAAATGTTTCAAAAAGAAGAAAAAGTTGACGGGGAGGTGTAACGCCCCAAGACCGGAGCTTCAGATGCCTTCCAGGGTTTCCAGGTTTTCGTCGTGTGATTTGTTTTGGTTCATTGCATTCATCATTGCATCATGTGCATTGCATCATGTCATCATGTCATAAGTCTTTTGCATCTCAACTAAATAAACCGTATGGATGTTCGATCCATTTAAACCAAGGGAATTCACATGGTGATTCTCTTTACAAGATATCCTCTCGATATTTAGAGAGCTATAGTAATTATTCCATTTATTTGGAATTAAACATAACACACTTGCAAATATACCATGCCTTTGTTATCTCAATTCTTGGTCTCCAAACTTTGCCCATAAATTCTTTCATCATTTTCTGGAGCTCCACCAAAGATCTGAACATTTTTGGACCTTCCTAACCCTCACTTACTATTCAAATCATTTGATTTTAAATCAAATGAGTTTGAATTTAAAACTTTCAAAAATGCCCACTCCATTTTTCTTGGAACATGCGCATTTTTGCGAGTCCGGAAAATTTATTCCCGTGCCCAAATTCTTCCTCTAACCTTCTCTTCTCTCTTTTCCTTTCTCCTATTTTTTGTCTCTGTTTTTGTTAAGAGTAGAATTAAGAAGGAGAGAGGAGCCCAGCCAGGCCTCTGGCTACTTGGGCCTCGTAGCAGAAGCCCGCCTAAGGTCCAGCCGCCGGCCTCTCTAGGGCAGCCGCTCCCTCTCTACTGGGCCGGCCCAAGGCCAAAGCCCACCTATTCCTAACCTAACCCTCTCCCTGTCAAGATCCCCATCTCTCTCGTCTCCCTGCTCGCGCCGCCAGAGACCAGCGTCGCCCGATCCCATCTCCCTCTGCCTCGTTCTCCGTGTGCCGCCACCCACACGCATCATACCAGGCATCTCGATCCCATCTCCTCCCCACACGCGCTGCTCTTCCCTCCAGCGCTGCAGCCTACCTCTCCTCGATCCCCATCTCCCTCGTCTCTACCCCGCCACCAGAGAGCCTCGACTCGTCCCCATCTTCCTCTCGATCCCGTTTGTCCCCATCTTTCTCCCGCTCTCCCTCTCTACACCTGACCTCCTCCTCCGTCAGCCCCGCGCCCGGGTCTCCCTCTCCATGTTCGTCCTTCTCGCTGGGAGCCCCGGTGGATCCCCCTCGCCCTCGCTGTTTGGCACCGGCGCCGCCCTGCCGCTTTGGCCCCGCGGCCACCTCTCCTTCCTCCCGCAAGACCATGGCCAGGCCACCCCGGCCAATCACCTGCCGACACCCTCCGCCAACCAGGAAGCAACTTGGCTGCCCGTCCATGGAGATGAGCTGCACCGCCTTGGTCACCTTGTGCTCTGCTCCACGCGCCCGTCCTGGAGCGCCCTGGCCTCGGTTCCGGCGGGTTCCTGTGCGCCCTCTCCCGACCAAGTCCCCGTCGCCAAGTTTACGGTCACCGCCGCGCGCATGCACCCCTGCATTGCTCCTATAGACATGCAGCCGCCCATTAGCTCCTGCGATGCCTGCTGCCACCGCTATTTTTCCTCGGTCAAAGAAACAAACGCCTCCACCGGAGACCGCCAAGACAGTCCAGGATTCGCCAAGTACCACACCGTTGGTGTCCCTTCAAGTGTGATGTTGGAACGTGCATGACTACGCGGATTCGCCAAGTACCACGATGCTCGAAGACCTCGGATTCACCAAGTTCCCATGACGACGAGTGTGACCCTTCGGATGCGCCAAGTTCGTCTACACAAAAATGCCAAGTACCACTCATGTCGGCAAGAACCGCAAGTCGGACCCCGAACGATCGACGTCTCGTGGACCGTGTACAACTACCGTCGCTCCGAAGACGTTGGAGTCATCAAGTACCTCTCCGAACGAATGTGAACGACTACTTCCACTACCGCCATTGCGAGAACGCCTACTTCCCTCTACGAACTTGATCCGTTCCGATAATGCACCCTTCAAAGGTATAACCGCCGAGATGATGACCCGTGGACCGAATGCATATGTTGTATGAAATGCTCGTGTTTGCTCCGTGTCGGAGTTGTTCGGTGCATGTTGCCCCTCTTTTGCCTTGCCATCGACATGTGGGAACCCCGTAATCGGGAGCACCCCACCATCCTTGCATGACACGCTTCCGTCACTTCCTTTTGCACCAGTATCCCCGTGGGCTACCGGATAACCGATATGCTGCCTGGCATCATTTTCGGATTCATCGTCATGGCACCCCTTTCCTTTCCACCACGTTGACAAATGCTTCATAATGCTCTTGTCAAGTTTTAATAAAAATTGCATAAACTTGTTCATGTCATCTGCATCATGATAACAACAATTAAAATGTTTAAATTGTTTTTGCATTAAATTACTAAGGCATATGGGGATTTACCGGATTCGTTATTTGTTATATCCGGCCCCATTTAAATTGTTTAGATGATATAGTTTGGTTATGCTTCACCTCTTGCCATGTTTAAACAACATTTAATATTGTTGAGTACCTAACGACAGAAAACTAAATAAGTCATGTGGTGTTTCATCAATATGCAACGGAGTTGCATGTTGAGCTCCACTTAATTTGTAGGATTGTTTGTGCATTTTTCCATGCCATGCTTCATTAAACCGGACATGCATCATACTTGGTTGTGCATCATGTCATGTTTATTGTGGTGGATGTTTTACTATGTTGTTTGCTTCTTTCCGGTGTTGCTTCTTCGGGTTGGTTCCGATAACGTCGTGATTGTGAGGACCTGTTCGTCTACGTCCGTTTGTCTTCTTCATGGACTTGTTCTTCTTCCTTGCGGGATTTCAGGCAAGATGATCATACCCTCGAAATCACTTCTATCTTTGCTTTGCTAGATGCTCGCTCTTTTGCTATGCCTATGCTATGATGCCTACCACTTGCTTATCATGCCTCCCAAATTGCCATGTCAAACCTCTAACCCACCATGTCCTAGCAAACCATTGATTGGCTATGTTACCGCTTTGCTCAGCCACTCTTGTAGCGTTGCTAGTTGCAGGTGAAGATTGAAGATCGTTCCTTGTTGGAACATTATTTTTCTTGTTGGGATATCACTATATTATCTTGTTATCTTAATGCATCTATATACTTGGTAAAGGGTGGAAGGCTCGGCCTCTTGCCTAGTGTTTTGTTCCACTCTTGCCACCCTAGTTTCCGTCATATCGGTGTTATGTTCCCGGATTTTGCATTCCTTACGCGGTTGGGTAATAATGGGAACCCCTTGACAGTTCGCCTTGAATAAAACTCCTCCAGCAATGCCCAACATTGGTTTTACCATTCGCCACCTAGCCTCTTTTTCCCTTGGGTTTCGCGGACTCAAGGGTCATCATTATGTTAACCCCCCCGGGCCAGTGCTCCTCTGAGTGTTGGTCCAAACTAGAGTCTTGTGCAGCGCCCCCTCGGGGAAACTCGAGGTTTGGTTTTAGTTGTATGGAGTGCTCATCTGACTGTGCCCTGAGAACGAGATATGTGCAGCTCCTATCGGGATTTGTCGGCACATTCGGGCGGTGTTGCTGGATTTGTTTTAACTTGTCGAAGTTGTCTTGTAGAACCGGGATACCGAGTCTGATCGGAATGTCTCGGGAGAAGGTTTATCCTTCGTTGAGCGTGAGAGCTTGTGATGGGCTAAGTTGGGACTCCCCTGCAGGGATTTAAACTTTCGAAAGCCGTGCCCGCGGTTATGGGCAGATGGGAATTTGTTAATGTCCGGTTGTAGAAAACCTAAAGTTGACCTTAATTAAAATACATCAACCGCGTGTGTAACCGTGATGGTCTCTTTCCGGCGGAGTTCGGGAAGTGAACATGGTGTTGGAGTTATGCTTGACGTAGGTTGTTCTAGGATCACTTCTTGATCATACTTTTATCGACCGTGCTTTGCCTTCTCTTCTCGCTCTCATTTGCGTATGTTAGCCACCATATATGCTAGTCGCTTGCTGCAGCTCCACCTCATACTTTTACCCTTACCCATAAGCTTAAATATTCTTGATCGCGAGGGTGTCAGATTGCTGAGTCCCCATGACTCACAGATACTTCCAAAACCAGCTTGCAGATGCCGTTGAGCCATGCAGATGACGCAACCAAGATCAAGGAGGAGCTCGATGAAGATCTTGTCCTTTGTGTTGTTTCATTCTAGTTGATCAGTAGTGGAGCCCAGTTGGGGTCGATCGGGGATCTGTGTAGCTTTTGGGGTAGTCTTCTTTTATTTTGGGTTTCGTAGTCGGACCTTGATTGTATCTGGTTGATGTAATGCTTTATTCATGTAATTGTGTGAAGTAGCGATTGTAAGCCAACTATGTATCTCTTTCCCTTTTGTATTACATGGGTTATGTGAAGATTACCTCACTTGCGACATTGCTTTCAATGCGGTTATGCCTCTAAGTCGTGCTTCGACACGTGGGAGATATAGCCGCATCGAGGGTGTGACAGGAGGTCCCACCCATCGGGTTTGAAAACTCAAACAGAGTGCTGGCACCCGAGGGCCGCGGTGGCCGCCGGTGGCGATCCACGGCGAGGCAGGGGGATCGGGGGTTACCAACGTGTTCACCATGTTCTTCCGCACCTATGGGTGGTGGAGTTGAGCGTCGGTGAGCACCACGTCGACGGCGGCCCTAACTACGGCGGACGGTGGTTCGTGTGTTGGTGGATCTCGCTGGGGAGAGCTGCAAAGATCGAATTGAGGCTTGGGTTAGGGTACTGGGTGCAATAGGGGTTTGCTGGCGCGGTTTGGGAGGCGGGGGTGGCCTCACCTGAGTGAATCAAGCCGGAGCCCGAGGCGGAACGGGGCGGCCGGAGCCGGGGAAGGTGACCTCCTCGGGGTCCTTCTAGTGGTTAGGCGAGGCTCTGGTGAGGTGGAGGTGTGGCGTTGGGTCGAGAACGAGCTTGGGGGCTCCTTTTATAGCCGATCTGAGGCGGTGGCCGTGAACGGGATAACGCCGGTGATGATTACGGTGAGGCAGAGGATAGTCAGGTGGATTAGGGAGCTAGGCATCACCGCGAGGGTTCACTGGTTCCGTTCAAGTGCTAAGCTTGGCCTGCCTTGGGTGTTACTCCACGTTCCCGACGGAACGGCTTGCGGGACTCATTGGCGGCAGAGAGCACGCTCTGTGCTGCTCAGGCCACGACCACGGTGCCGCAGCATGCACAGGCAAGCGGACAACCACGCTGAGGCCACGGGTGGCTTGGGCGGTGCTGGACAGCGCCGAAAGGTGGTGCCGATCCCTGCTGGCCGCCACGGGTGGCTCTACCACCATAGAAGCTGCCGGCATCGGTGAGACGCGTCACCACCGACGATGGTGCCCATCCAAACGAGTGTGCGGTGCTCTGGATAAGGAGGGGGAACAGGGAGCAAGGATCCAAGGAGGCTCCTGGCGAGATCGTCGACGGGTTCTGACGAAACGACACTGTCGCCTGAACCCAGACACTGAATCTCTGAACTTTTCTGAATCCAAACAGAAACAGTGTATGCCAGGTGTTCGATGAAATGATTTTGGCATGTGGGAAATTTTTCTGGAGCTGATCTTTGGTGAGGTGGCCTCTTGGTGTATTTGGAAGCTGCATGAATTATCTCAGAATTTTTGGAAAAAGAAAAATATGAATTTCACCAAAAATGGCATTTCTGGTCCAAACTTGTAGTGGACAAAATTTGAAATATTTGAACTGAGGCTAAGTGGATCTTGATGGATCTAGGTTGAGGGTACTAAGGACTAGTCAGAGGAGTTGTTTTGGGATCAAAACTCAAAAGAAATTTGGTACTTCCTTTGCAAATCACCTAGGCCCATAAATAATGGCAGAAATAGTTTTTGAGGAAAAACAAATTGAATAAAAACCAAATATGGCTTGAGACTTGCTGGAGATGGGAGTCCTGGCTTGATCCAAGGCAGGGAGGGGTTTTGGAAGGCTATGTCAAAAAGTGACATGGCAAAAGAGGAAATTTTTGAATGGGGAAAAGAATAAACCCATAACTCCTAGGGTTTCTTTTTAATAGAAGGAATTTCAAAAATGAATTTGAGTAGAGGCAAGATAAAAATGAAAAGCTCTCAAGGCCAAAAATCAAGGTTGAGAAGAGTACCAAAATATTTGTCATAAAAGTTTTTGAGGGGGAGAGGGTTTAAGAAAATTTTTAAATAGCTTCCTCCAAATCAAATAAAGATTTTGATAAAAACCAAATCAAAATTTTTGGAGTGTCACAACACCTACCCCCTTAAGAAAAATCTCATCCCCGAGATTTCAGCTGATCCTCAAATAGGTGTGGGTATTCTCTCTTTCCCATGTCGCTTCATCCTCGGTGTGATTGCTCCACTGAACCTTGAAGAACTTAATTGTTTTCTGACGGGTCCTCCTTTCAGACTTTTCTAATACCTTTATTGGACGTTCCCTGTAGGTGAGGTCTGGTTGCACGTCAATGTTCTCATGTGACACCTGCTTCTCTGGGTTGCTTACACATTTCCTCAACTGTGAGACGTGGAACACGTCGTGGACGTCTGACAGCTCCTTGGGTAGGTCTAGCTGGTAGGCTGCGGTGCCTCTCCGTGCAAACACACAGAAGGGTCCAATAAATCTTGGTGCTAGCTTTCCTTTAACCTTGAACCGTTGCAGGCCCCTCATAGGGGATACTCGTAGGTACACATATTCACCGGGTTCAAAGCTGACTTCACGGTGCTTCTGATCGTAATAGCTCTTTTGTCGACTTTGCGCTGTCTTGAGTCGGTCCCTGATGAGTCTAACTTTCTCTTGAGCTTCCTTGAGCATGTCTGAGCCGAAGATACGGCTGTCTCCTGTCTCTGACCAATTTAATGGGGTACGACACCTCCGTTCGTACAGGGCTTCAAAAGGTGCCATTTGTAGGCTGGATTGGTAACTGTTATTGTATGCGAACTCGGCATATGGTAGGCTTTCTTCCCAACTGGTTCCATTGGTGAGGACACATGCTCTTAGCATGTCCTCCAGAATTTGGTTCACGCATTCAGTTTGTCCATCAGTCTAGGGGTGGTAGGCTGTACTGAATGCTAGCTGAGTCCCCAGAGCCTGTTGTAAATGATCCTAGAATTTCGAGATGAACTCAGTGCCTCTATCGGATATTATAGTCTTTGGAACTCCATGCAGACAAACTATACGGGAGAGATAAATCTTGGCAAGTTTTTCAGTGGTGTGGGTTGTCTTCACTGGAATGAAATGTGCCACCTTGGTTAATCTATCGGTGATGACCCATATGGCATCATTTCCGCATTGTGACCAAGGTAGTCCGACAATGAAATCCATCCCTATTTCATCCCATTTCCACTCAGGTATCCTGTTTGGTTGCAGTAGTCCGGCTGGTTTTTGGTGCTCGGCTTTTATGCGTTGACAAGAATCGCAACATGCAATGAAGGTGGCTATATCCCTCTTCATACCGTGCCACCAAAATCTTTCCTGAATGTCCTTATACATTTTGGTTCCTCCAGGGTGGATCGAATATGGAGCGGTGTGGGCTTCGGTCAGGATTTGCTGTTTGAGGCCCTCTATATTCGGCACGCAAAGTCTGTCTCCGTACCATAATATTTCCTCATTGTCTATGACGAATTCTGAGGCCTTGCCCATACTCACTTTTCTTTTTATGCCTTTGATGCTGGGGTGTCCATGTTGAGCTTTCTTAACCTGCTCCACAAGGGTGGGTTGTACTTCCAATTTTGACACAGTGCCTTTCGTGACCATCATCAAGTTGAGTTTGGCGAACTCCTGTTGAAATTCAGGTCTCAAGCCTTGCAGACTGTTGTCGTCCGAGCTGGGGTTTCGACTAAGAGCATCTGCCACTACGTTAGCTTTTCCTGGGTGGTAGTGGATGCCAACATCATAGTCTTTCACTAATTCCAACCAGCGCCATTGCCGCAAATTGAGCTCTGGCTGTGTGAAAATATATTTGAGACTTTTGTGGTCCGTATATATTTCACAACGATTCCCAAGCAAAAAGTGTCTCCACTCTTTGAGTGCATGAATGACTGCTGCCAATTCGAAGTCATGAGTGGGATAGTTTTCTTCATGCTTTCGAAGTTTCCTTGAAGCGTATGCGGCAACCTTGCCTTCTTGCATCAGCACCCATCCGAGGACTTTCCGGGATGCGTCGCAATACACTTCAAAACTTTTGTGTATGTCTGGTATAACTAACACTGGTGCGGTTGTTAATTTCTTCTTGAGTTCTTGGAAACTCTTCTCGCAAGCTTCAGTCTACACAAATTTCTTCTCCTTCTTGAGTAACTGTGTCATTGGTTTCGCTATGGTGGAGAATCTCTCAATAAACCTTCGGTAGTATCCTGCCATTCCCAGAAAACTGCGGACATCTGTTACGTTGGCTGGTGGTTTCCAGCCAAGTACGGCCTTGACTTTCTCTGGGTCCACGGCGACACCTTCTTGGGTCCATACGTGGCCTATAAAACCAACCTGTCTTAACCAAAATTCACATTGCTGAATTTGGCGTATAATTGGTGTTTCCTTAATTCTCCCAGTACAATCCTAAGATGTTCTGCATGCTCTTCTGGTGTCTTAGAGTATACCAGGATATTGTCAATGAACACCACGACAAATTTGTCCATAAATTTCATAAACACTTTGTTCATGAGGTGGACAAAATATGCGGGGGCGTTTGTTAGTCCAAACGGCATTACTGTAAACTCATATAGTCCGTATCTGGAGGTGAATGCTGTCTTAGGGATATCTTCTGTCCGGACTTTTAATTGATGATATCCTGACCTTAAATCAATTTTTGAGAAAACTTTGGCTTGTGCGAGCTGGTTAAATAAATCATTTATCTGTGGCATCAGATATTTATTTTTGACGGTGACCATATTGAGTGCTCGATAGTCTATGCATAATCTCAGTGTCCCATCCTTTTTCTTGGCAAATAATACTGGCGAACCCCAAGGTGAGGAGCTGGCTCATATAAATCCTTTGTCCAGCAAGTCTTTTATTTTCTTCTTTAATTCTACTAACTCGGAGGGTGCCATCCTATAGGGTTTCTTGTAGATGGGGGTGGTTCCAGGTGCTAGTTCAATGCTGAACTCTATTTCCCGGTCTGGCGGCATGCCGGGTAGTTCTTTGGGAAAAACATCGGGGAACTCACATACCACTGGAACTTTGCTGAACTCTGAGGTGTCCACCTTGTTCAATCTTGGTTGTCGTGATCCTGGTCTTTCTTGGGCTGCGACTTTTATTGTCTTCCCGTGATGATGAGTGAGGATTACAGTCCGGTTGAAGCAATCGATAAATCCCTTGTTGGTGGTTAACCAATCCATTCCTAGGATAACCTCCAGTCCTTTATTTTCCAATACGATGAGGTTTGCTTGAAATTTTAGTCCTCTAAGCTCAATAACCACACCTTGACAGTAACTCTGAGTGACTTGATTATTCCCAGGGGACTTGATGATCATGGATTTTTCCAAAGGGAGTATCGAAAAATCATGTTGCAAAGCAAAACTCTTCGAAATGAACGAGTGAGAAGCTCCAGAATCAAACAAAACCGTGGCAGGTATTGTGTTGACAGGGAACATACCGAGTACGATATCCGGGGCATTCTGTGCTTCCTCCTTGGTCACATGGTTCAGGTGACCCTTCTTGTGATTATTGTTGGGGTTGAAGTTGTTGCGCTTGGGTGCTGAATTGTTTCCATTGTTGTTCGGTTTTCGGGCCGAGTTTCATGGCTTTGGACATTGTTTCGCATAGTGCCCTTCCTCTCCACAAGCGTAGCAAGTGATGCCTAGGCGATACGAAAAATCCTTGTCCCTTGCGTGAAATTTTTTGATTGGCCGTGGAACATTGGTTGTGGGTCGGGTTGCTCCAATCTTCTGAGGGTCAGTCTTGTGCCGGTTGTTGCGAGCATGAGTAACTTGGTCCCTTTTCCGCTTGCGAAATTCCTCCAAGTTGTGGCGCTCATTTTCCAATGTAATGGCCTTGTCCACAAGCATTTTGAAGTCTGGAAAGGTGTGCACGACCAACTGGCATTTAAGTGTTGGTGCCAGACCATCCAGAAACTTCTCCATCTTTTTGTTCTCCGTCATACGTTCTTCGTTGGCATAACGAGATAATAGGGTAAACTGACTATTGTAGTCAGTCACTGTCATGCTTCTCTACTTGAGGTCGTCAAATTCCCTTTTCTTGATCTTCATAATGCTCCTGGGAATGTGCGCCCCACGAAATCCTTCTTTAAAATCTTCCCATGTGATACTGTTTTCATCGGGGTGCATGTGCAGGAAATTCTCCCACCATGACGCGGTCGCTCCCGTGAGATAGTGAGGTGCATAAAGTACCTTCTCACGGTCTGAACACTGAGCAATAATCAGCTTCCTCTCAATGTCTCGAAGCCAATCATCGGCCTCAAGAGGTTTATCAGTATGAGAGAACGTTGGGGGACGCGTCTTCTGTAATTCAAACAATTTAGAGTGCTGCTGATAAGGCTCACGATGATTCCCCATATTGATAACATGGTTCATCATTTCCTGGTGTTGCTTCTGGCTTTGCTCATAAAGTCGGCATACTTGAGTAAATGCTGTCTCACTGCCTTGCTGAGTTGACTGTCCCTGTGTGAAGTTGTTGCTAGTCTGGGCACCATAATTTTCTTCCGGCGGGTTTGGCATGGAACGCGTCTAGGGACGAGGCATTTTTCACTCTGGGGTAATTTTGCAAACTCATGAGAAAATTGAGTCATAAAAATAAATAATTTTGTAAAGGCGGAAATTTTAAGAACTCTCAGATTTTTGAAGATAAAACTCGATTGCGCATGGAGAAGGACCGCTTAGTACATATCTTACACGCAAGCCGTAATTATACAATACATCACTCAGGATGTGCGTACACATTCCTGACATGTTATTTAGGCTAGTGCACTTCTCCGAGATCCTACATGATGCGCACACAAACTACTACTCACCAAACCTATGTACATATAAACATATCATACAAGCTGGCACATCACACTGCTGCTAGGTGTGCTCAGCCGGAGATGGTGAAGACCTCCTTTGGCCTGCCGAGGGTAAGACCCAGTGGTGCTGGAGACTCAACCTCTTCCTCAATGATAGGCTCCAGGCGCGAAGTACTGGGTTGTGGAGCTGGCACGGGTGTGGTAGGTGGTGCGGCTCGGACTGGAGTGGGAGCAATGACCTGGTCAAACTCCTCAGTGGTAGGCAGGCGGCGAGCAGTGGCTAAGATGGCCGGTGTATATGATGCTGAGGACGAGACAAACGTCAGTGGTGGTGTCATGTGGAGGAGCTCCCTCCTGTTGGCGGAGCAGCCATGGATGGAATCCATACGAGCAGCTACGAGGTCGTCCACGAGGTTGTCGAAAGCTGCCTCAAGTGCCTTGAGGTACTCAACAAGCATCTCAATAGCCTCATCTCTTTCTCCCCTGGCGCAAGCGAATGCATAGTGGCAAGTGTATGGCACGTGGCATGGAAGGTAGCGGTAACGACGAGTCTTCATTGAAGGAAAAACATCCCGAAGACGAGCTATTGCCTCGCGGGCAGCCATCTGCATGGCATGCCTCTCCGTAGGCATGGCCCTCCTGACGAACCGGAAGCGGTGGAACTCGGCGCGTCCTCCCTTGAACTGAACCGCGGCCTGGTACATGGACAAACTGTCGCTGAGCTTGTGTCGGTAGAGTGTGTACTCCGGACGGACTGATGGCCCGATCGCAATCTTGGTGATGGAGATGAGGAGTTTGACAAACCCCTCGGGAACATTGGCGAACACCTGTGACTCACAAACATTGCCCGCCATCTACAAAAGTAGACAAAATCCCGAATAGTCAAATCATAAATTTATGATGACCAACAGAAAATTGCTACAATATGCAGAATAATAAAGTAAGCTAATAACCGATTAGCGATCGCACCTAGTGGCTTCCTACAGTCAGCCTGGCTCTGATACCAAGTTTTTCATGACCGCCTTTCCAATAAAACATTTATTGAAAAGCCGATCTTTGTATTAACCAGTACAGAAGAATTCCTCTTACTGGAAGACAAAACCATGATACAGAAATCCAACAGTACTAATATTATACAAGGTTGAGCTGAGGATGCTCAACAAATTATTACAAGCACACCTATATTATACATAGAGGCGGATATGACACAAGGGTATGGTGGCATAACTACTAACTCGTAATAGAGGTGGTGGTGGATATGTCACAGTGAGGTGGGTGACATGACTCTGAAATCTTACAGCTCATCAAGCGTCGGAGTGAGGCTTGATGATATTTATTTGGGTGACGGAAGCGTGTATAATACAATTTAACAACTCCAGGGTCGCACGTGACTGACTGGGACTCCTCTAGGCATCGGACTCGCTATCAAACTCTTGATCCATAAGATCGCCTTCGTCAACATATGGCCAAATCAACAAGCCAGGTGAGTACTTTGAATGTACTCGCAAGACAGTTCGGACATAAGATATAACAAATGTAAACATGATGCACATGAGCAGGTCAGTATGCACAATCAAATAATAGATTTGCACTGCGTGATAAATATGAGGAAATCAGGCGGTAGTCCTCCCTAAATCCCAATAAAATAACTGAAAACCAATCGGGTGTCTGAAGCGACGCCTCAAAAGGTGGAAACAAATTCAACATGTCGCAGTCGGGCGTCGAGGCGACACCACATAAAGGGCTTATATTGAAAAGTAATTAACCAGACGTGCCATAGTCGGGCGTCTAGGCGACACCTCGAAAAGGGCTTATAATGAAAATAAATAACAATGATGCCACAGTCGGATGTCACAGCGACATCACATAAAGGGCTTATATCAAAAGTAAATAACAATAATGCCACAGTCGAACGTCTGCACGACATCACATAAAGGGCTTATATCAAAAGTAAATAACAATAATGCCACAGTCGGACGTCTGAGCGACATCACATAAAGAGCTTATATCAAAAGTAAATAACAATAATGCCACAGTCGGACGTCTGAGCGACATCACATAAAGGGCTTACAGTTTATTATTCGAATTTAAGTAGCTCATGAATTCAAATCATCACAATGAAATACTCAGTGTATAATAATAAACTGGTTATTCCATGCACATGAATAACCTTCAACCGAGTTTACCACTCTCGGTTTTATGTTTATACTCCGGGGATTGCCTCTGGGGTTGACACTGAGATTTGCCACTGAGACTGACACTGATACAGAGATGATGTACAAGTCCTTGATCGTGGACATGGATACTCGAATGATTTTAACTCTGCAGAGTTTGTACTCTTTAACCATAGCCAACGGATTTTAGTAGTCACAAGGACTAGTTCCATTTACGGTGTTTTAGAAGAAATACGTCTAACTAGTACACACCCATTCCACATTCCGTTGCCAGCTGGGATCACCCTCGGCGACGTTCAAGAAAAACCTTAAGACGGGGAGGCTACAACCTCGAATAGCATGGGATCAAATTTATACCGCGCGCTCTAAGGGGTGCCCCCCTCTCGGTCCCAACCGGAAACACCCATGCCCCTGGCCGGATGACTGGCTTTAATCCAGGGCCATGGAACCCTCATCGCGGTCCCTCTGTTTGGTGTGTACCAGGAAAGAGGTTTGCAACTTACTAAACTGCACTCTTTTCAAAAAACATGTGGCAGCATGAAGGGGAAATGAACGGGATCGAGACTTGACCCACATTAAAACTGGAGTTCACGGTTGGCATAAAACTGGCATGCTTCAACAACACCAGCCTGCAACCTATCATGTCACCACATGATCATGTTATCTTATCATCATAAGAACACGTCAACTTCAAAGCTCACCGGTAGCTTGCCTTGCATGTACATAACATTCACAAATGCTTACATAAACATGCCATGAGAAAACTACTCGAGCAAACATGCAAAACACTCATCATATCAAAGGTTCAAACATGCTTGCCTGGTTCGGAGAAGTCGGAGTCTAGCTCGGCGAAGTACGCGTCTCCTTTACTCCTCCCGGTATCTACGTATTTAAAGAAAAACCGGATACTACATAATTACCGTGCGTGCACAGAAAGTATCCCAAATATTTTTCAAATAAAAATGAAAAAAAATTTAGACATAAATATAAAGATGACAGAAAAGGTTTCAAGTTAAAATCATCTTTTGTTTAAAAGTTATAAGAGTTTTAGTCCAGGGACCTTTCTGTAATGAAACAAAAAGTTTTCAGGGTTTATTTTATAAAAACAGAAAATATTTCAGTCTAGAATACGTCAGTCCCTGGGGAAGACATATTTTGCCCGAAGGCATTTTCAGAAAACGTTTCAAAAAGAAGAAAAAGCTGACGGGGAGGTCCCACCCGTCGAGTTTGAAAACTGAAACAGAGTGCTGGCGCCCGAGGGCCGCGGTGGTCGCCGGCGGCGATCCACGGCGAGGCAGGGGGATCGGGGGTTACCAACGTGTTCACCGTGTTCTTCCGCACTTGTGGATGGTGGAGTTGAGCGTCGATGAGCACCACGTCGACGGCGGCCCTAACTCCGGCGGACGGTGGTTCGGGCGTTGGTGGATCTCGCTGGGAAAGCTGCGAAGATTGAATTGAAGCTCGGGTTAGGGTACTGGGTGCACTAGGGGTTTGCTGACGCGGTTTGGGAGGCGGGGGTGGCCTCACCTGAGTGAATCAAGCCGGAGCCCGAGGCGGAACGGGACGGCCGGAGCCGGGGAAGGTGACCTCCTCGGGGTCCTTCTAGTGGCTAGGCGGGGCTCTGGTGAGGTGGAGGTGTGGCGTTGGGTCGAGAACGAGCTCGGGGGCTCCTTTTATAGCCGATCCGAGGCGGTGGCTGTGAACGGGATAACGCCGGCATCACTGCGAGGCAGAGGCAGAGGACGGTCAGGTGGATTAGGGAGCTAGGCATCACCGCGAGGGTTCACTGGTTCCGTTCAAGTGTTAAGCTTGGCCTGCCTTGGGTGTTACTCCATGTTCCCGACGGAACGGCTCACGGGACTCGTCGGCGGCAGAGAGCACGCTCTGTGCTGCTCAGGCCACCGCGACGGTGCCGCAGCATGCACAGGCAAGCGGACAGCCACGCGGAGGCCATGGGTGGCTTGGGCGGTGCTGGACGGCGCCGAAAGGTGGTGCCAATCCCTGCTGGCCGCCACGGGTGGCTCTGCCACCGCAGAAGCTGCCGGCGTCGGCGAGACGCGTCACCACTGACGATGGTGCCCGTCCAAACGAGTGTGCGGCGCTCTGGATAAGGAGGGGGAACAGGGAGCAAGGATCCAAGGAGGCTACTGGCGAGATCGTCGACGGGTTCTGACGAAACGACACTGTCGCCTGAACCCAAACACTGAATCTCTGAACTTTTCTGAATCCAGACAAAAACAGTGTATGCTAGGTGTTCGATGAAATGATTTTGGCACGTGGGAAATTTTTCTGGAGCTGATCTTTTGTGAGGTGACCTCTTGGTGTATCTGGAAGCTCCATGAATTATCTCAGAATTTTTGGAAAAAGAAAAATATGAATTTCACCAAAAATGGCATTTCTGGTCCAAACTTGTAGTGGACAAAATTTGAAATATTTGAACTGAGGCCAAGTGGATCTTGATGGATCTAGGTTAAGGGTACTAAGGATTAGTCAGAGGAGTTGGTTTGGGATCAAAACTCAAAAGAAATTTGGTACTTCCTTTGCAAATCACCTAGGCCCATAAATAATGGCAGAAATAGTTTTTGAGGAAAAACAAATTGAACAAAAACCAAATATGGCTTGAGACTTGCTGGAGATGGGAGTCCTGACTTGATCCAAGGCAGGGAGGGGTTTTGGAAGGCTATGTCAAAAAGTGACATGGCAAAAGAGGAAATTTTTGGATGGGGAAAATAATAAACACATAACTCCTAGGGTTTCTTTTTAATAGAACGAATTTCAAAAATGAATTTGAGTAGAGGCAAGATAAAAATGAAAAGCTCTCAAGGCCAAAAATCAAGGTTGAGAAGAGCACCAAAATATTTGTCATAAGTTTTTGAGGGGGAGAGGGTTTAAGAAAAATTTTAAATAGCTTCATCCAAATCAAATAGAGATTTTGATAAAAACCAAATCAAAATTTTTGGAGTGTCAAACAAGACGCCTGTGCCGGTGACCTCTGTCCATCCAGAGGCGCCGATCAATCTGCTAGAAGCGCTTCGCAGCGCTTCCATCGACGAGGAGCCCCGCACTATCATGAGTGCGGTGATCCAGAAGTTTCAGTCCGCCAAGAGCGGATTGACTGAAGCCTGTGCCAGCCTTCTAACAGGCTTCGAGGTAAGTGTTTTAAAATGTAGTAGAAATATTACCGCGGAGACAGTAGCCCCTGATGCTTTGTTCGATGTTCACAAAGAAAAGCCGAACAAAGGATCAAATAATATCGCAGGAGTCTAATACAGGTGTGTCAATATGCGTATGTAGGCTTCGCTGCTGGCGTCCGCCACACTGACTGCGGAGGTCGCCGTACTGAAGCAGGACCTCAAGGGGTCCAGGAAAGAGCTCGGCCTTGCCAAGAGGCAGCTCGAGGAGAACAAGGGTAAGTAATACCCCGTCTATAGATATGTAAAAAAGGACGCGATTGTAAAATGATAGGATCATCGTATGTTTGTCAGGGGCCACGACCGAGGTGGCGACCCTGAAGCAAGCGCTAACCAAGGCCGAAGATACAGCGGCCTTGGAGCGCCCCGAGCGAGAGAAGCACAAGGCTTGGGTGGGCGAGGTGCAGCAAGAGCTCCAGGCTCTCATGACAAAGCACGAGGCGTTGGAGCTTGACTCGAAGACGCGAGAGTTTGAGCTTGCCGCGGCCCTTGAGAGCGCAAAGAGTGCCAAGGCCGAGGCCCAAATGGCCCTCCACGAGATCGATGCAATAAAGAAGATAGCGGCGGGTAAGGCTTTCTATATGCAAAGCAAGCATGTAAAAGTAAATTACCGATTACTTACCCGGATCCGGAGCTCTTCACGAGCATTTGCAGATTTGCCCCGCAGTGTGTCCGATGCCACACAATTTTACTAGGCCGAGGACAGAAGCTCGATGGAGAAGCTATTCTGGTCTCAGTATGCTGAGGCCGAACATCCGGTGCCGATGAGCGACCAGCTGAAGCAGATGGTCGAGCTACATAAGGCGGCCGATTAGGCCATGAAGGGCTTTATAGTTTGGCTGTGGCCTGGCGACGCCCTTCCGAACAGCTTCCTCGGCCTGGTGAGGCGGCTTGTGGATGCCTGCCCACAGCTGGAGGTCGTCAAGCAATCCATCTGCATTGAAGGTGCACGCCGGGCTTTCGCCCGTGTGAAATTGCAATGGGTCAAGCTAGACGCCGTGAAGCTGATCAAGGAGGGGCCGCCGGAGGACAAGGAGCACCACCACCCCGAGATGTACTACGAGGGTGTTCTGCCGGGTGCCCATCTTATAGCGGATGAGTGTTCAAAAGATGTAATATTTGAGTAAACTCGCTCGTTTTATCCTATATTTATGAAAACATGTTTCGTATGCGCTATGCACCGCTTGTTTGAATTTAAAATATTACCTTCTGTTTGGCTGTTTATCCAATCTGAGAGATGGCTAGTCCTCGGGTTCTGCCCCCATGCCACGAGTGCTGGGGTGTTCGGGATAAACCTGAGCACTCTTGTTCCCATATTTGGGTCCTTCGAGGGAGGTGCTCAGCACAACAAACAAGGAAACCGGACTAATAATGCTTTATCACTCTCACTTAGCCATAGAATTCTATAATTTTAAATTTCGGCGAAGCTCCTAGTATTCGGAAGGCCGAATTCGGGGCGCGATACACGCCTGTAAGCCAGACAGGGCCGGCCCCTCACCCTAAGCGGCATAAGTCTTTAGGGACTCGAAAAACCTCGCCGAACAGCGACCAGTCTCTCGCATTATCATGTCAGTCAGTTTTAGCTTTCTCTATTGAGGTGCTAAGCCCGGTAGAACCGGGGCACAATCGCAGTAGTTCTCCTAGCGCTACCTTAGCTGATAGAGCGGAACGTAAGGTACCAAAACATAGGAGCCGGGCAAACCCAACATTTGACCAAAGACATGATTCGGAGCTGATGCATATAATGCTATAAGTTCGAGGTGCCGCACTTGTGAAAGCGTTCGGACTTTTCACATCGCATTGTGGGGTACGTAAGCCCCTGGTGTATTGGCCGTACCAGAGTGTACGGTTGCAATGCGTCATTAATGAACACACACACACACACACACACACACACACACGCGCGCGCACATATATATATATATATATATATAACAAGAATGCAATAATAGTCGTAATGTCATGCATTGTTTTTAAAAAATTGCGTTAAAGCAGAGTGATACAAATAGTGCGATAAGCAAAGAGTAGGACTATGTCCCTTCCAAGGGCAAGCTGGGGAATGATATTAAATTGAATGTTTCACTCGTTACTGTAATCAACCTGGGAATTCCGTGGTATGACGTAGCTGTCTGCCTCCTTGGTTGCTGCATCATGTGTTCGGCAACAGTGCTGCCGGACAGTGTTTCCAGAGATTAAGGTCCTGAAAGAAAAAGAAAAAGAACTAAACGGGAAGCCCCTAGTGCGGTTTAGGCCGTGTTTTGGGGTGTGCCGCAGTTGTGCCCCCCTCCCCACCTGTGCCCATGGTATTTTTAATGCGTAATTATGTACACGCGGCACGAGTTTTGCCACTGGGCTAGGATTGGGGTGGCCGCCGTATTGCTATGCGAGCTCAGATCGCGCCAGGCGGTCTATTTGCCGATTGCCCCGAGCGCGCTTGAAGGTGTCCGGGCTTTGAAGCGCCGAACTGGTAGATTGCCTTGAGAGGTTGCTTTGCGCTTATGTTGCGAGGGCCGCGGTATGCTCCTCTGTTCGGAGAGAGTGCTCTGTGTTTCCATTGACTGTAATAACTCCGTGAGGTCCTGACATCTTCATCTTGATGTATGCATAATGCGGTACCGCATTGAATCTAGCGAATGCGGTTCGCCCAAGTAGTGCGTGATAACCACTGCGGAACGGGACTATATCGAAGGTTAACTCTTCGCTTCAGAAATTATCCGGGATCCGAAGACCACTTCCAGTGTAACTGAGCCTGTGCAATGGGCCTCTACACCTGGAATGACGCCCTTAAAGGTCGTTTTTTATGGGCTTGATCCTTGAGGGGTCTATACCCATTTTGCGCACCGTGTCCAGATAAAGCAGGTTCAGGCTGCTGCCGCCGTCCATAAGGACTCGAGTGAGGTGAAATCTGTCGATGATTGGGTCTAGGACCAGTGCGGCGAATCCGCCATGACGGATACTAGTGGGGTGGTCCCTGCGATCGAAGGTGATCGGGCAGGAGAACTAAGGGTTGAAGTTTGGGGAGACTGGCTCCAACGCATATACGTCCCTGAGCGCACGCTTCCGCTCCCTCTTGGGGATGTGGGTTGCGTATATCATGTTCACCGTCCGCACTTGCGGGGGAAACCTCTTCTGTCCTCCAGTGTGCGGCTGCCGGGGCTCCTCCTCGTCATCGCTATGCGGCCCCTTGTCCTTGTTTTTGGCAATTTACTTGCCGGCCTGCTTGAACACCCAACAATCCTTGTTGGTGTTATTGTCTGGCTTGTCTGGGGTTCCGTGTATTTGACATGAGCGATCGAGTATACGTTCCAAGCTAGACGGACCCGGCATACTTTGTTTCAATGGCTTTTTCCGCTGACTGGGTTTAGAGCCTTTGAATCTGGCATTGACTGCCGTATCCTCAGTATTTTCACTGTTAATGCGGTGCTTATGCTTGTTGCGACGTGACCTGCTATTGCCGTCCTTGGTATCTGAGGTACCATGGTTCTTTGATATGTTATTACTACGAGCCAGCCAGCTGTCTTCTCTCGCACAAAAGCGGATCATGAGTGTCGTGAGAGCTGCCATAGATTTTGGCTTTTCCTGACCAAGGTGCCGGGCTAGCCACTCGTCTCAGATGTTGTGCTTGAAAGGCGCGAAGGCCTCCGCATCTGGACAGTCGACGATTTGATTTTTCTTTGTAAGGAACCGAGTCCAGAATTGCCTGGCCGATTCTTCTGGCTGCTGAATTATGTGGCTCAAATCATCGACGTCTGGTGGTCGCACATAAGTGCCCTGAAAGTTGTCGAGGAATCCGGGTTCCAGATCTTCCCAACAGCTAATGGAGTCCGCTGGCAAGCTGTTAAGCCAATGCCGCGCTGGTCCTTTGAGCTTTAGTGGGAGGTATTTGATGGCGTGTAAGTCATCACCGCGGGCCATGTGGATGTGGAGGAGGAAATCATCAATCCATACTGCGGGATCTGTTGTGATGTCGTATGATTCAATATTTACAGGTTTGAAAACTTCTGGGAATTGATGTTCCATTACTTCGTCTGTGAAGCATAAGGGGTGTGCGGCGCCTCTGTATTGGGCTATATCGCGACGCAGCTTGAATGGGTCTTGCCCGCTGTGTTCGGCCCGGCCGGATTTGCTTTTGTATCCGGCGTGACGTTTGTCGTCTCGCAGAGTGGTGCGCCCTCGTGATCCGTAGATCGATCTTGAATGCTTTGCCTTGTCCTCCAATATGTCTTGCAGGTCTGGATTATCTCCCCATGCCTTTTTATATGAATGGCGTTGGGGTGGAGGCTGAGCTTTTGGCTGGAATGCCTCTCTATCGCGGCCACGAGGTGGCCGATCAGCCGTATCATACGCTTCTTCCTCCAGTCGGGGTAGTAACCTGCGCCTTGGGTAACTCTTGGAGGGGCGCTCGAGTTTATATTCCTCGGCCGCGAGGACTTCAGTCCATTTGTCAGCTAGCAGATCTTGATCAGCTTGAAGCTGCTGCTTTTTCTTTAGGCTATTTGTCGTGGCCATAAGCGGCGCTTGAAGCGCTCTTGTTTGATGGGATCCTCTGGGACGGCGAACTCATCGTCGCCGAGGCTAGCCTTGTCTTCGGAGGGGGGGATGTAATTGTCATCCTCCTCCTCTCCGTCTGCTGCTCTCTCAGGAGAGCTGGCTCCTCCATCCTCCTGCTCTAAATCTTGCTAGAGGGGTTTGTTGTTTTCTTCGGCACTATCCAGAGTGTTATTATCTCCTGTGCCGGTATCACCACTTTTGCTTTGGCGGGACATAGAGCGGTGCCGCTGACGTCGGTGTTTGGGTTGCTTCTTGGAGGGGTTATCCTCCGCTATCCGTCGCCATTGACTTCTTTGGGTGTATCCACCATGTATATGTCATATGACGAGGTGGCTTTCCAGTGCCCTATAGGTGCTGGTTCATGTTCGTCTCCTACATCGTCATCCATACCGTTGATGCCTTCGGAGTCGAAGTCGAGCATGTCGGTTAAATCATCGATAGTGGCTACGAAGTGGGTGGTGGGTGGGCGTCGAATTTCTTCGTCGTCTGCATCGCAATCCTGTTGGCCATAATCCGGCCAGGACTCTCCTGACAAAGAGAGAGACCTTAGTAAATTCAGAATGTCACCGAAGGGCGAGTGCTGAAAGATATCTGCGGTGGTGAATTCCATGGTCAGCGCCCAATCGGATTCGATTGGTAGGGGCGCTTGAGGTTCGGAGTCACGGGCTGCGCAGAGGATTATGCTGGTGTTCGGCTCGATCGCCGTTGAAACTGCAGGCCCTGGGGCGGTGTCTAACCACCCGTCCTTGACTGGCGCAGTTGGCTCTGAGCTAAGGGTCGGAGCTGATGCGGGCGCGGCCTCTGGGGTACTGTTCGGCAGCAGAGCTAGGTCATACCCATCGCGACAGTGCGGTGCGCCCGTCTGTGGCTCGAATCCGTCGAAGATCAAGTCTTCGCAGATGTCGGCCGTGTAATTCAAACTTCCAAATTTGACCTGATGGCCAGGGGCGTAGCTTTCAATCTGCTCCAGATGGCAAAGCGAATTAGCCCGCAGTGCAAAGCCGCCGAATACGAAGATCTATCCGGGGAGAAAAGTCTCACCCTAGACCGCATCACTATCGATGATAGTAGGATCCATCAAGCCTAACGGCGACGAAACAGAGAAACTCTCAATGAAAGCACCAATGTCGGTGTCAAAACCGGCGGATCTCGGGTAGGGGGTCCCGAACTGTGCGTCTAGGCCGGATGGTAACAGGAGGCAGGGGACACGATGTTTTACCCAGGTTCGATCCCTCTTGATGGAGTTAAAACCCTACGTCCTACTTGATTAATATTGATGATATGGGTAGTATAAGAGTAGATCTACCACGAGATCAGAGAGGCTAAACCCAAGAAGCTAGCCTATGTTATGATTGTATGTTATGGTTGTTGTCCTACGGACTAAAACCCTTCGGTTTATATAGACACCAGGGAGGGTTAGGGTTACACAAGGTCGGTTACAAAGGAGTAGATATCCATATCCGTATTGCCTAGCTTGCCTTCCACGCCAAGTAGAGTCCCATCCGGACACAAGACGAAGTCTTCAATCTTGTATCTTCATAGTCTAACAGTCCGGCCAATGGAGATAGTCCGGCTGTCCGGAGACCCCCTAATCCAGGACTCCCTCAGTAGCGGTGAGAGGCCATGTAGGAGTACATGGTGGGTTGTCTCATTGCAGCCGTCCTTAGGAACCGAGTTCTGTGTTTGTGATCCATGAACAACTACTACCACGCATTAGAATGCTTAAGTGCCCCTCTCGACTTATTAATCAACCTGATCTCTGTCCAGGAGTTGCAACTAGTTTCTGGTGTTTGTAGGTAGTGTTAGTAGTCTACCAAGTGGCACCCGGTACAGGTGGGTTTGGGACAGACAAGGCACAGTGGCCCGGTGTACCAAGTGGCACCCGGATGGTGGGCTTGGGAACCCTGTACACATCGTTTGGGGCCGTGAGCGACACCCCGGCCAGATCTCCTTGTGGATGGAACCCAAATAGGCAATAAACCTAGACGACAGACTTGTGTGCACTAGTAGAAAAAGGGTCAAACGTGAAGCACATTAGTGCCGGTTTGATTTTGGCCCGGTACTAATGGTACCATTAGTGCCGGTTCAAACGGATTTGCATTAATGCCGGTTCGTGTTGAACCTTTAGTACCGGTTCGTGGCACGAACCGGTACTAAAGGGGTGGTGGCAGGCTGGCGTTAGGCCGGGGCCCCACAATCACCTTTAGTACCGGTTCGTGCCATGAACCGGTACTAAAGGGGTCTGACCTATAGGGCAATTTTCAGTTCTAAAAAAATCAAAAGAAAATGATAAAAACTTCAAAAAATAAAATCCTTCGAGAGGTAGTTATATTACTACATCTACTAGTTAGGAAAATTTAAAAACTACAATTTGGACATGTTTTGCAAAAAGCATAGGGAAAATGTAAAACGGCTATAGCTTTTGCATATGATGTCGGAAAAAACGTATAATATATCAAAAAATTCAGCACGAAAATCCGCATCCGATGGAGGCTGCCTATGGCCTGTTTGGAATTTTTTAGAATCCTCAAATTCCAAAAGGAAAAAAAGATATGGTCATATTTCAGTTTGTTTAAAGAAATTTGGTTAAATCTGGTCAAACTACTTATTCAAGAAGTATTAATGTTACTACATAATTATTCAAGAATATTAGTGTTACTAAATAATTATTTCAATTTTTTGAATTTTGGTCAAATCTGGTCAAACTATGGTCAAACTATGGTCAAACTTATTCAAGAAATATTAGCGTTACTAAATAATTACTGTTTTTTAGAATAATAGTTTCAAATTCAAACGGTGAAATGTGTGACTTCATGCTCAAGCTAAACTCCTGAGGGTTAATAGGATTGACATCTTACTATTGTCAGGAAAATAACAAGTGCAGACTCGGAAACGAAGGAGAATAGAACTCGAAAGTTAAGCGTGCTCGGGCTGGAGTAGTGAGAGGGATGGGTGACCGGTCGGGAAGTTAGATGATTTGGAATGAGTGATCCACACTTGAGTAGTTAAGAGAGATGATTAGAGAATAAATCATTAAATAATTCAAAAAAATTAAAAATCCAAAAAAAATCCAAGAATTTCAAAAAAAATTCAAAAAGAAAACCTTTAGTACCGGTTGGTAACACCAACCGGTACTAAAGGTCCCCCATACCAGGGCGCGAGCTCACGCCACGTGGTGGCACTTTAGCGCCGGTTCGTGCTGAACTGGTACTAAAGGGGGGGCCTTTAGTGCCCACCCTTTAGTGCCGGTTATGGCCCTTACGAACCGGCGCTAAAGCTCCGTTTTCTACTAGTGGTGATTAGTCAGGTCGTGGTCAACTCCCTCACCAGACTTCCGCTCGAAGGTTGCCGAGATACATGACATGTACATGGTGGTAAGTGGCGAGAGCGTGTGTGAAGAAGTACACCCCTGCAGGGTTATCATTATCTATTCGAATAGCCGGATTCCTCAGATATGGAAACTTGGACCCCTTGCATAGTTCATAGACAAGTGAAAGTGGGTACTCTAAAATGCGCAAGATAAGTGTCAGTGCTATGGATGGCGTTCTCGCAGGGAGACGGGAGCGGATCCATAGTGGTGTATTGGTATGGTGAATTTGTGGACTCGTGTGTGCCACCTCAAAAGAGTCAATTGCAGTCATAGTTCAGGATAGCCACCGAGTCAAGCTGGCTTGCTGCAGTCAAACTCCACCACCCTTTGTTGATACCGATGCATATGTAGCTAGTTCTGATGTAAGTCTTGCTGGGTACATTTGTACTCACGTTTGCTTAATTTATGTTTTGCAGAGAGACGTCAGTATCACTAGTAGTTCCGCTTGGACTCTAACGTTTAGCTTGTTACCTCAGCTACGATCTTGTACCCTTGGGAGGGTCTTGTAGATAGTCAGGCTCCTTAGCCTTCTTCATTTTTAGTTGTCTGTACTCAGACAAGTTAAGCTTCCGCATGTGCTTTGACTTGTATGCTCTGAATGTTGGGTCATGAGACCCATGTTTATAATATCTCGCTCCTTGGAGCCTAATGAATAAATACTTGAGTCGTAGAGTTATGTTGTGATGCCATGTTGTATTTACACATATCGCGCATATTGTGTGTGTGATTGAAATGCTTGGTATGTGTGGGATCCGACAACCTAGTTGTTTATCCTTGGTAGCCTCTCTTATGGGGAAATGTAGTCTTGTGCTTCCATGAGCCATAGTAGTCCGCTACAGCCCGGTTCACCGGAGTCCTGCTAGCCCAACACTACTGCTCCGAAACACTTGACTGGCCGGCATGTGATTCACCTCGTTATTGTGTCTCTCCCTTCGGGGAAATGTCACGCGGTGACATCCGGAGTCCTGCCTAGCCTGCTACAGCCCGGGTTCCTGTAGTCCTGTTAGCCTAGTGCTACAGCCCGAATTCGCACGCTGCTGACCGACATGCTCGATGTTGATTCATGTATGCCTGTCCCCGTAAGTTAGTGCCACTTTGGGTTCACGACTAGTCATGTCGGTCCGGGTTCTCTGTCATATGGATGCTAGCGACACTATCATATATGTGAGCCAAAAGGCGCAAACGGTCCCGGGCCATGGTAAGGCGACACCCGTGGTGATACCGTGCGTGAGGCCGCAAAGTGATATGAGGTGTTACAGGCTAGATCAGTGTGACTTAGAATCGGGGTCCTGACATAACAAGCCCGAGACGTTAAGAAGCCCAAGATGTTAAGAAGCCCATGAAGAGAAATCAAAATAGTTGAAGTCTTAATCCGAGTTGGACTCTACATGTAACCTGCCCCTTCAACATATATAAGGAGGGGCAGGGCACCCCAAAAGGGGGGGGGGGAATAATCTTAAGGGTTAGACACAACTAGGAGAGCCGGTTAACGGCAACTCCCTCGTGATGATAATAAGACCTAGCCACAAACAGCATGTAGGGCTATTACCGGATGATGTTTCCCGGGGCCCGAAGCTGTCTAAATCCTTGTCTTGTGTTGCGTCTCTCGATTCCAATCAACCCCGCTCAAGCTACCTCATAGATGCATTGGCCTCACGACTAAGTTCTCACACTAGGACATCTGCCATGATAATTCCACAACAGTTGGCGCCCACCATGGGACCGGCACACGTGGTGTTGAGTTCTTGAAGGAATCACTTCAAAGGATCAAGAAGCTCGCGAATATTTGGATGAGGAAGAGTTCACACGGAAGGATTCATATTAACTCTGAGTTTATCAAGTTGAAACTTCCAGGTCTCGAGAATAACCCAGTGAAAAGCTAGGGTTTTGTCGCCGCCACACGCGTATGTGGCGATCAGTCAATCCAATGGATCGATGGCTGCTGCTGGTACTAGTCTGAGACTAATTGGAGTAGATCAACTGTTATTTGTCCGGTTAAAAAAAAGAGAGATATCGACCGGTGTACAGAGACCCATATACCCACGTGAAGATCAAGCAAAAAAAAAAGAGGACATGACCCGAGAGCGAATTGTCCTTGGACCCGGGTTCCTCCGTTGACCCGCCCGGTTATCGACCGTGTCTTGCGTCGAGCCAGTTGACCCCCTACTGCAGCTCGCCTGGCTCTTCCCTTGCCGCCGTGAGACGAATCATTCGCCGTCAAATCCACCTCTCTAAGCTGGCCCTGTTTTTTGCTTCCAAAGCCTTGCTGATGAATGTGAAGGCAAAAAGTGATTCATCAATTATCCGTCAGCACGAGGAGATAGTACTAAAGCGATGACCCATCAGCACAAAAGGAAAAGGGTCAGACCAACAATGCGACCCGAAGAAGGACTTAGACTCCGGTTGGATCGCCTCCTCTGGTTTCCGCCGGGTCAATGGCCGCTTCGCGCCGATCCGAGTTATGACCGCGGGCCGTGATTTCACTTTGCGTCGCCGCAACCCGCCTTCAGCTTCTGCCGCAAGTCACCCTAAACCGCCGTCGCTCCTTGTCGGGTCATCCGCTCACTGGCGTGCCTCCGTCGACCGGCCTTGAGCCGCCCCGGCCTCGACTCTGACCTCAAGTCACCTCCCCCATGACCCGGACTCCTCCATGAAGGCCGACTGTCTCGCCTCCGACTGATTACAGCCTCTCTCCACCACCATAAGCCGCCTACACCGGCTGACTGCCACCAAGGCTGCCGTCGAGATGGTGTGCCTCGCCTCCGCTCAAAGTCCGGTCGCCTCTAGACGCCACCGCCGACCCGCGGTCGTGAGCCAACCTAGTTCGTGCTCTCCGGCTACCAGCGACCGTGCCATGAGTCGCCCGCCCCTGCCTCCGCTTTGGCTGACTCTTCAAGTCGCCGCTTTGCGTCAAGATCGGCCCTTTAATCCCGCGTTATAAGTCGCTGCCACGGACACACGCTGAGCCGCTGCTGTCGCGACCCGCCAGACTCCATAATTGCTGATTGTGAGGCCTTGCCGCAATCTGTCATATTGGCCTCTCACTTCTGCGCCAGTTTCTGCCTCTGCCTCATCCTCTGTTGCGAGATGGCCGCGAGCCACGGGCACCTCCAGAGCCGCCATGGCCCCGCGTGGTTCCGCCCAGCGCTTCTCTGCCGCGGCTGACCTCTGCCGCGGAGTTGAGTCAGCCCTGCTACCACAAGTCGCCGCCATGGCCCTCGCTGAACCGCCGTTTGTTTTTTCTCTCTATCCGTGACTAGAAATGAGCAGAAGTAAGAGCTACAGGATAGACAATTTGGGGTCATTGTTTCCAAGCTTTTTAAATTGAACAGAGTTTCAGCTTAAAGATTGTACCAAGACGGACTGAAAGTTTTTGCTGGTCATTTTGTTTGACCCGCCAGGATGGAGATACTAGCTACTGTTGCTATCGTTCAAGTGATACATGCCAAAATTGGAGACAGTATAAGGAGTTATCAATGGCGTCAGCTAAGTGGAGCTGATGAGAAACAGTGGATTTCTCACAGTGCAGGTTTCCATGTTAAGCAGGCAAGTTGATATTTGCTTAGTACCTGAGCATTGCTAGGTTATCCACCCGGTATTGCCTCTGTTGGCCCTTGTGCCCCTCTGCTGACATGCCATCGCGTTGTGTTGCACGCCCGCCTCCGCTGCCGGGTCAGTGGCTGCACGCCGAGTAGCCGCGTTCGTCTTCAAACCGCCACTGCCTTGCAGCGCCCTGACCGCCACTTCACCGCTCTCTACTGAGCTGTGGTACTATTTCATGGAGGTAACCAGTGCAAGTGGCGGGGCCTGGTGATTCAAGTACAAGGCTGGAGCTGGGGATGCCACTAGCAAGCTATGTGTGTATGCGTGCCATATCAAAAAGCAAATCATGCCAAAAGGAAAAGGGAGCAAGCTCTCACACAGAGAAACAAGCTAAAGGACTCACGGTCTAAGCTAAACACACACAAAAGAAGTGTGCTACTAGTTGATGGGAATGACCCACTTCAAAATTTGATGGATAGGTGGTTAGTTGATTGGACGTGAAAGCCTTCACTCGGTCAACAGTTACTACCTCCGAAAAATATATCAGGTGATCCCGTCCTATCTTTTTCATCTATGTACAATAATATGTTTACGAACAGTTAATCTGTCTTGCAATATTTTATGTAGGACAATTATTTATGACAAAAGTAATGTTATACCATGGATACGGAGCACGTACCAACATTATTCTGCACTGGCGTTTATTTGTGTTGCGCTGTTCAAAGGATGTGTGCACAAGGCGCCGCCCATGCGGCCCGGTTTACATCGATATACAGGGATCACATTTGCTCACTGTTAAATGGACGTGCGCGAGTCGCCACCCCCGAGGCCTGGTCTACATCAACACACCGGGCCGCACCTGTCTGCATGAGCTGTTTATTGAGTATAAAGCCAGTCACTGCTTGGGTAGCCCGGTTTTCTTCCAACAACTCTGGAGCAAATTATCATATATTATAAGCCACCGTCTACACTGGATGGTTCAATGGGCAGGCGCACAAGTTGCTGCCACTACAGTTTGGTTAACTTCAAATAGCCAGTTGGAAGGAACCATTGGCCGAGTTGCTGACGCGGCTCATACAAGATTATTTATAACCCGCCGCGGTCACCTCAACCTTCTGTGGATTCACATCGCGTTATCAATACCAACAATGCACATCTTATGCTCTGGCCAAGTATGGAGAGTTTCAAGCCAACTCCTCGAGTCATCTTTAGACTCGGGGGCTACACAATGATATGACTTAGCAAAGTCTTGCCAGTTTTAGCAAATACAAGAACCACAAGAAATTGGAGGGAAGTTAACCCGGTCCCGGATGCTACTGCCATATTGATGAAAATTTAAAGGCCGTCGGAAATATTCTGGCTCACAATGATGCTTCTGGTGTACAATCCGGTTCAAGGGAAATCCCGTCTCCCACACAGCGCTGAAGCCCTTAATATCCAGATCAAAATACGATTTAAGAGGAAACTGTCTCCCACAAAGCTTTGAAGCTCTCAATATCCAGTTTAAGAATTTCCGTTTCAAAATAATAATCTCTCGCAAGTTCGAGTTCTCAGAAAAAATTAAAGGGACCAAAGAGAGTCTGTTGCAAAAGCACAGCCCAAACATAGGTACCCTTTGGGCACATCCCACAATATCATTTGGGGGCTTGGTCGTATTCGGACCATAGCTATACCTCTTGATCGGTGTAAGGCCACCAGGGAAATCATTTGGGGGCTTGGTCGTATCCGAACCATACCTACACCTATTGGTCGGCGTAAGGCCACCAGCGAAATCACTTGGGGGCTTGGTCGTATTCGAACCATAGCTACACCTATTGATCAGCGTAAGGCCACCAGGGAAATCACTTGGGGTCTTGGTCATATTCGAACCATAGCTACACCTCTTGATCGGCGCAATGCCACAATTATGACTATTTGGGGGCTCTGGTCTTATCCGAACCATAGCTTAAACCCTCTTGATCATACACATGCATCATCATATATTGCATCATACATTGCATCATCATTACATCATCATAGCATGTATCATATGTGCATGGATATACCGATTTATATGGCAGGAATCGGTTTTCAAACCAGGTTATATTATCCAAATCTTTAATAGCCAACATGGCTGGATTTTTTATTATGGTTATCAATAACCAATATTATGGTTGAGGTTTTCAAAGTTGCTTTAGCACAATGGCTATTATTGGATATAATTTATTCTACAATGGAAGGAATAGTCCCAAGTCGCTGCAGGCTTACGACCCGACACTTGGGGGCTACATTATTCAAGTTGAGATCACATCAAATATGCAAGTCCCATGTCACTGCCAGCATGCACCATGGCACTTGGGGGCTAATGCAAAGTCATTTTTTGCTCACCTTATTGAAGACCCGACTCATCACATCGTAATGAGCCGGCCCTTGGGGGCTACCAATTGCTCTTGTCAAAAATTCAAGGTACACAAGCTTTAATCCATTATATTGAAGGGGTTATTACTCAGTTGGTAGAGGACAAGATTCTTAACCTTGTGGACATGGGTTCAAGCCCCATGGTGGGGTCATATCATATGATGTTATTTTCAATGAAGTTTATATATAAAGTCCCAACTCAGTATTATCTTGCTGAGCCAGCCCTTGGGGGCTACACGTTGCTGCTCAAGTTTACATGATCATATCTACAAAGTCCCTGCTCTTTATTGCATAATGACCCGACCCTTGGGGGCTACACTGGTTGAAGTTTTTATGAGCATAAGACCAAGATCCGTGATGGAAATATTGATTCGAATGTGCTAAATTGGTTCACGAGATCAGGGGCTGATCGTTTTGACCAAGTAGGTGAACTTGAACTTTTGGTACTCATGAACTAGAACTGTCAGGTTTTCTTGCATGTTTGGGAGGTGGGGGGATGAACTTGAGTAGCCTTCTTTTTACCCCTGTACTTATGAATGATGTGTGCTTCTTTTTTTAAAGCTACACTTATTGTCGCAAGGAATTGAACTGATATGTTTCTTGCAAGTTTGAGCAGTGGATATAAACTTGAGTAGCATTTATTTTTTGTAGTCGGTTGCTTACTGAAATTAGAACTTATGATTATCTGATTTTTGTTTGTACTTCTAAATCCCATTTCCTTCTTTTATTTTATTATTTGGAGACTGAATTTTTTGTTTCATTTATGATTTGTTAAATTCATTTTTCCTCTGCGATTTTTTTGTCAGCTTCTTTTCCCTACTTTTGATCCGTCGTCATTTGCGGCTAGCATGAAGCCTAGTGAAGAATCTGGGCATTGGTGCTTGATTGTTCTGAATTTGAGTTTTCTTCATTTCGAGTGTCTTGATTCACTCCGTGATGGAACCTGGAGTGATGCAGTTAGATTCTTAAGGACTATGACAGATAACATAAAGAAGCTTTGGAGGGAGTGCAGCATAGACAGGGCCAAACCGTTCTCGCCGGCGCATATTGATGGTTTCTATTGCGAGTTTGTGAAGGTGGCGCAGCAGAAAAACACGTGAATATCCATTTTTAATGATTTTTGTTAGTTGTTTTTGTTGTTGGGAGGATGGTGTTCCTGTATCTTCGGATTTGTGATGTACCCTCTTGTTTTTTATTTTGTTAATAGGCATGATTGTGGATTCTTTATGCTACAAAATTGCAAGACCTATCGCTGTCGGGAGGATGGTGTGATTGAAATGTTGGATTACAGCCAAGAAGACATTCTTGACATTAGGAAGACTTTGTTGTATACCTGCGCAACTAGCGATGTGTTTGATGTTGACTTCCGGGGTTTGTTTGGCATCGAACCCTATATGTATGTATGTCCTTCTGTAAATTTTTGCAGCTTGTACTTCTTGAGTAGTACTGTCATGAATTATGTATTTGAACTTACCTTGATTCGGTCTTTTCTTTTTCATTTTTTGTAGGTGAGTGGCTGGATCTTGGTGAGCATGACTACATGATCTTTGACAGCCTGTTCTCGGAGCTCGAGCACGTAGCTATTGATCTTAGCCAGGGGCGTTGTCCCGAAAAGATAAGATCTGGTGTTATGAAGGGCGGGGAGCTCTGAAAGGTTCTATCGCTGCTTGCGCAAAGAGCCGCACTACACCTAAGAATCTCAGCGTGGAATTGATAGACAGCGATGATGATGCGTTTGACAAGATTGCTGGCATGGGAAGAGTCACCAGGAGCGCTACTGCCAAGGGTTTATCTCCCCTTGCTGGAATAGTGGCCCGTTGAGCTGGTGATGCTAGGAAGGATCTTGCTTTGGATTTTGGCAATGTTGTAAGCACGAAGCGTGCGCCCAGAGCTCCTATAAAGTTTTGCTCCCATGTGCAGCAGCTTCAACCTCATAATTCCCCTCACCTGGACAAGGCTCGCAAGTTGTATAATCTGTTGCTTAGTGATGAAAACATGTGAGAAGTATGCTGAGTGAGTATCTCTCATTGTGTTTCCTCTTCTTTTCTTCTATTGTTTATAACTGCTAGATAAATATGACCTGAACTGTTCCTTTTTATACAACTTGAACTGCTATGAATGCCTTATCTTGCTTCCCCTGCTTTTTTGTTCTTGTTTGTGCTGCAGGAATACATTCTCAATGATACCTCAGCCTGGTGATAATGTAACTTGCTTCACTGGGAAACGCATCTGGGAAGTTTTTGCACCTGGGCAAATGATGGAGGGTGATGTAATGGACTTCCTCATTGATGATTGGAAGAAAGATCCCGTGAAAAATGCTGATTTTGCATCTGGAAAAAGGGTATTGCTGAGTCCATATTTCATCACGGTAATCAATCAGATCGTTTGTTTCTGTTAAACAAGACTGCCTATTGTTTTATGAGTTTTAATAATACTTTGCTTGTTTATCCTTTTCCCCTGTCTATTTCTTTTTTGGCTTTTTTGCAGGTTGTGCTTGACTGTACGTTCTATAGAGATGAAAATAAAGAGTTTAATCTGAAGAGTGCAGCGAGAGATTTCAAGAGCTATGTTAAAGATAATGAAGACTTGCTCAGTGCCAACCTTGTGAGATCTACTAGCTGATTTTTGGTTTTATTTGTTTGTTGTCATGCTGGTTTTTACTTTGAATATTTAATATCTCTTTTTTGGTCATCTATTTTTAGATCATGATGCCTCTATTCAAGCCTATGATTTTACCAAAGGATAAGAAAGTGAACCACTTTTCCTTATATGTCATGAATCGGTACCGAAGTAGCATCGACATCCTTGACTCTTTACCTTATCCGAAGAACCATCGTCTTTCAAACAACACCTATCATAAAGACTGCGAGAAGATTGCGAGTGACATTTATTATCTGTACTGGGTTAATTTTTTCGCATCTTTGTTTCTGCTTTTTCTTAGACCTGAAAATGTGTGGTTTCTTTTATTTTTCTACAGATCTCCAGATTGGTCCAAGTAATGAAGGTTGTGTATGGTGATGCTCAGTACAATGCGAGCAAGCAGCCCAAATTGGAGGTTTTTGCAAAGAAACCAATGTTTGTCAAGGTTCCACTTCAAGGCCCGAATGAATGTGGCAATTATACTCTGAAGTATGCGGGGTGCTATGATGGTGAAAAGATCGTTGAGACCATTCGAGATAATGATGTGGGTTCTAGTTGAGGCTTTCACTTTTCTGTGTTTGGCTGATTGTTGATTCTTATTTTTATGTGTCATGATTTTTGATAATTTGTTTTATTGTTTTTGCAGCCTCGTATTGTCGATTGGAATGCTGAGGATCTGTGTAGAGTTGTGTTCAACCGGAATAACCAGCTTCTAGTGACGGAGCTACCCAAGGAGGTTCAGGCTTTGGCTCCTGGTGCATAGAAGAAACAGATAGTTTGTGTGATATATCTCTTGAAAGCATTGTAGGCTTTGTTTGTAGTGTTTGGATTTCTTGTCAAGTACTATGTAATAACTGGTATATTTTGTGTTGTGCTTAAGTGTGGCACAATGTTCAACAATCTTTTTTCCATGATGATAGTGTGGTTGAATAGCTGTTTTCACTTTTGTATGTTTCATTGGGAATTCATTTTGGTTAAGTTCTATTTTTTGTACCGAAGTCTTGTAAACTAGTTGAACTGAAAACAACTTTTTCCAAGTTCATTACAAGTTGTTGCTGGAAAAGTGAGATTTATTTTATTTTCATCTATCCCATCCTAGGTTGGACCTTTATAGTTTATATACCCTCTTTTCTTGTACTTATAGTATAATTCTGTTAGTACTGAATTGTAATGTCATTCAGTGTAAGGCTTTCAAAATTTGGTGTCACGGTAGCACTTGTGGATCTAGCGTGAGTGGAGTGACTCTTCTTTTGTTATGTAGAATAGCTTTCATATAATGTATAAGAATTGATTTTTTTTGGTATTGAAATTATTTACAACCAAGTTGCTACGTGATCTCTAGCCAGATTTTATTTAAGTATAAGAAATTTAGCAAAATTTTGAGAGCCTAATTTTGGTTTGAAACTTCTTGAATTTTAGTAGTTGAACTTCATATTAAATGTTAAAGCACTGGTTTAAATTAGCTACATTTAATGGATAGACATATTAATTTCATAATTAGTTCACTAGTCAATGTGGGCTGATGCTTCTGTTTTTGTTTTTGTTTAACTTTTGTCCTTGGTTGAACTATAATCTATTTGGTTGAGTCTTGGCCTTCTTTCTCAAGGCATTAATTGGTATCATCATAGCACTTAGCGAATAAACTAACTTGTACTGAGATTTCAATTGTGCTAGTACTTTTATCATTTTATGTTTTTTGTGTTGTTTGAAACTAGTGCCTTACTAGTCAATGTGGGTTGATGCTTCTGTTTTCTTTTCTTGTGATTTTTCTCCTTGATTGAACTGATATCTTTTTTGATTTGTTTTGGCCTTCTTTTTTCTAGGATGTGGTTCTTCTCAAGGCAATGTTTGGTATGATCATAGTACTTGCCGTATAGACTAAGTTGTATTGTGATTTCAGTTGTACTATTATGGTTATTCTTAGTGTGTCACTGTTTTATGGAATGCGAATTGAAACTTCCCGTTCCATTTTATATTTTTGTAGAATGAATGTACCGTATGTTCAAGTGTACTAGAACTCTCAGTCCTAGCATGCTAGTGACTAGGGAATACATACTGATGGTTCTTTGCTTTTCCTGTTGCGGTACTTAGCAAATTTCTAACTACTATTAGCACAATGCTGTTATTACTTTATGTTGTCCTCGGTTGAAACTTTTTTACTGTTCTCCTGAAACTAAAAACTGACTTTTAGTGTGGTAGTACTACCGTACATGTCTAAGATGTACTAAGCGTCCAAGGCTACTATATGATGTTGTCCTTAGTTAGTCTGCCACTGTTTTTTTTTGAAAATATCGATGTGTGATTTTGTTGATCCATTACTAGTGCTGCGTGGCAGCTATCAAGTTTCAACTTCAACCTAGTTCAACTTGAAATGATGGATCAACAAAATAGGAAGCGAGCAAACTTGTTGAATGACATAAGCAAACGAGGTACTTGATAGACATAGGCAAACTTGTTCAAACGATGACACACATAACATAAGGTAGTTGGTTCAACATAACAAAAGCAAACTACAAATCTGAAACAACAAGATTAAGGACAAGCAGAAGCACGAGCAACACAAAGGCAGACTTTAATGCATCTTCATCCCGCGAAGTTGCAGTAGTAGTAGGGGTCAGCCTCCTGCTCTTTTGAAATGTCCCAACCTGTCACGATGTTGTCGATTGTCTTCCATGACTTGTATGTGGCGTACGCGTCTATTCCTGCACACTCGATGAAATTGTCTGGCAGCAGGCTGGCCCCCCACAGTTTGTGGTCTACCATCTTCTCGATCTTCTTCTTCATGCCTTTGTAGAATGGGTGGATGACGCCGCCTGCAACATTGGCCAATGAGTCATTGTATTTGTTGGTGGTTGGATCTTTCCACTTGCGCTGCATGTCGATGAAGTTGTTGGGGTTGACCTCCAAACTAGATTTGTCCAGCATCCTCTTGTCACCTCCAATGTTGAAACCGACAAATGTGTACAATTTCTCCTCCTGCAGGAACAGTTTGAGGCGCTTGGGCCTACAAGGGGGGAGACACATATTGTCGTGGAATTGTCACGACAGATGTCCTGGTGAAAGGACATAGTCCTGGAGCCATTGCTACTAGGAAGCTTAAAGGGGTTAATTGGGACAAAGGACACAAGAGGTTTATACTGGTTCGGTCCCTTGCGGTGAAGGTAAAGCCTAGTCCAGTTGTTGTTGTATTGCTAGGTTTCGACGACCAAGGAGCGAAATACGCTAACTTGGCTCTCGATCTGTTGTTTCTGGGCCCTAAGCCGCCGCCGGGTCGTCCCCTTATATACACGGGTTGACGCCATGCGGCCTACAGAGTCTCGGCCGGCTCATACAACGTGTCCGGCTCGGTGACGTCTTTTACATGCCTTACTTTACAAGTCTTATCATACATGGTGGTTTATACTCATGGGCCTTAAGCCGCCTCTAGGTTTTGGCCTACTACAAACCTTATCATAAACCGTCACCTTGTGTACTCTTCGGGCTTCCTTTAGTTAACCCGCCATTGCTATTGACCCGGCCCCTCCTGGGCGGGTCATTCCTAGTAGTCATATCAACAACATTAGGCCCCAAGTTGATTTGAACTTCGTTCTTGTCAATCTCCAACACTTAGACCAAATCCATCTTCCGCTGTTGTATAAAAGCTCTGGAACCAGCCATGACGTCATCTTCAAAAAAATTAGAAACCCGACACAACATCATCCGTAACGGATCCTTATCTTAAATGCTTTCCGAGAATGGAGGCGTCCATTTATCTGGATAATCATTACTTTTAGCCTTCCTCGATTTTTGCGCCTGCCTGTTCACCTATCTCCTTATAAATAGGCATGGCCGGTCCTTCCTCTTTCTTCTTCTGCCTTCTCTCGCACCCTATCTCCCGCTCGAGCTCCGCCACCGTAGCGCTCACCGTCGTGCTCAACTTTGGCCGCTGCGTCACCCTAAGCTTTTCCAGAGAACGGCGACAACCCTCCGCAACAGATTTGCATCCATAAGTTCTTACCTTTTCGCACCTTTAGATCCACATTAGGGTTTGCAAGTCATCGGTGTTCTTCGCTGTTCATCATGGATTCTTCATAGTTTCTCCACCGCATCCTCGTTCGATCCAAAAGAAATATGGAACTCCTGCGGTAGTTGTTATGCATCCATTTCGGATACTAGTAGATCTTCTTTTCTTGCACAAGGGCCTCCCCCGACTGTGAACTCCTTTGCACTAGTTTTTTAGGTCTAAATTTATTTTTCTTTTCTGAACCATCTTGATCCAAAATAATAGCAACAACTTGTGAAACTTGTTTATCTCAGTACTTAGTCAATTCTGTCCATGGCAACTTTCGAATATCTATAACCATGGCGGCTTATCATGCCAGCTCATTTTTTCGTTCATATATCATTAGCCCTTACTTAAGCCGCCATTATTCATCTGTACTATAATCATTAGCCTGTAACTCCACCAATTAATTTGAACCGGCAAATTGCTTTCTTTTCAGCTTGTCCTTTTTCATCATGTTGTCAAAAGCGCCAACAGTCTGCAGCTGGGTCCCTTCCACAGTTACTGATGACACTTTGAAATATTTTGTCACCATCGGATATTTGCCAGAGAATAATATTATGTCCTATCGTGCTCCTGACCAGGCCGAAGAACGGCCTCGGCCCAAAGACGGTGAAGTCATCATTTTTACTGATCACATGAATCGGGGTTTTTCAGCACCCGGCTCAAAGTTCTCCAGAGACGTTATGCATTTCTTCAAGCTTCATCCACAAGATCTTGGACCCAACTCCATATCCAACATTTGCAATTTTGAAGTTCTCTGTGAGGTTTATCTTCAAGAAGAAGCGACCATTGAACTCTTCAGAGAGTATTTCTATCTGAACCGCCAGAATGAATGCACCAACGGCCCTAGCTTGGAACTTGGTGGAATTTCGATTCAGCGCTGATAGAGTGCTGTCTTTCCCTTAGTAGTCTTACCAAGCCATCCCAAGGATTGGAACCAAACTTGGTTTTACTGCAAAGACACGTCGCCAGCTAACGAAAAACCACTGCCGGGTTATCGCGTGGAGCGTCTTGACTCTAAGTTTGTGCTCCCTGACAAGCTGACTGCTGCTGAGCATAAGAAGCTTATCCCCTCCATCAAAAGGATTCAAGCCTTATTGGGAAACGGCCCAACCGGAGTTGATCTGATGCGTTGTTGGATCGTATGGCGGGTCATTCCTTTGAGCCGCCGGTCCAACTTGATGTATAAATATGGCGGAGGCCCAGATGACCCTCTGCGTCATAGCTCTGTACAACTGATTGAAGAGGCCATTGTTGAAATGTCAACAACCCTCATAAACAGTAAATACGAGGACTGCAGTAAAGTTGGATTGAATCCTTTCTGCAAGCTTAACCGGCACCAGAGTTAAGTCCCCTTGACTCCCTTTTTTCTTCAGTAGTTAAGTATTTGTATGACCTTTAACCTGTTATTTGCCTATAGGCCAAGTCTGACTTTTGGAAGGCAAAATACGATCATCAAGCTGCCAAGAATGCTAGAGCCGCCGCCATGCCAAGAAGACGACCCGAAAGTCCAAGAAGAAAAGAACCGCCACTGATATGTTCAAGCTGGATGATGTTTCTGAGTCGGAGGTAGCCCTTGACTCTCTTGGCCTGCTTTTTAACAATCTTATTGACACTGACTATTGCCAGGATGACACGGGGGCGAGCCAGGCAGTAGAAGAAGAGGTAACTATTTCCTCCGACTCCGCCCCTTTGCCAAGACAGAAACCTCGACCGGTAACCCGGAAAGTAAGGTTTTCACACCCTTTGGCTTATTTGGATCCTCATTTTCTTTTGAAAAAGAAGCAACATGAGAGCCACCGTCAGGCCTGGACCAATGATGACAATGAACTGCCCTCCGGCTTACGAAAAACTCCTCGAAAACGCCAGAATGAGGTTTCTTTCACCTTTGTCTCTTGCTTTTATCAATGAATCTATTTCCTTACTCTCTTATCTTTATTTTACTTTTGGAGGGGGTTTCTCGCTCTTCTGGTGATTCTTCACAAACTCAATTCCCGGCTTTCAAGACTGCCCCTGGGTAAGGAAAATTATCTTTCTTCTGCATCTTTAAGTATGCATCATTATACTAACTCATGAAATCCTTCTTAGCGGTAAAGCTAAGTCCAAGAAAGCCAAGGTGGCTAAGCTGGCGGAAGACCCGAAAGACCCTACTCCTGAACCGGGAATACCAACTCCTCCTGAACAATCCGAAGCACCAGAAGACCTTGTTGTTCACGTTCAATCAGACCCTCGAGAGTCGTCAGTTGATGAGACTATTCTCAATCCATCTACCGCTGAGCCATCTAGCTCAGCTAACCCGCCGACGACTTCTGACAATGATGTCTTAATTATTGGTAGTCGATTCGTTGAGCCGGGCAACCCAACTGTACTAGCCCGACACTCTGCCAAGCAAGAGGCTTTAGAAAGACAGAAGGTGCGGTTTGACGTCTCTCACTACGCTCACCTGAATGTTAGTGACGTGATGTCTGGATACCTCAGTCATGTGCATTCCAGCCGTGACTCGGAAATTGAAATGGTTAAGCAACTACAACTGAAATATGAGGTACGTTCTCCGGCTTTCACTAGCTTACATATGCTCTGCCAGCCCCCAAGTCTCCAGATAATGATGAACCTGAATGATCTATAGACTTGTGATATAGGTTGATGCTCTGTCTTAGATTTTCCTTAAGTCCAGCATAAATTTCACCTATAGTCCCCAAGGGCCGGCTCAATTTATCATGAATGAGCCGGTACTTGACTTCATAACTGTCTTGAATCAGTCCAAACAAATAGTATGATCCAGCTCAACATGAAAAAACTTTCTTAATATCATGCATTAGCCCCCAAGTGCCAAGCGTTGTTACTTGTAAAACACTTGGGACTTTTAGCATAGAAGAGCCATTTTGCATTTTAAAAAATTGCTTTAGCAGACATTAGCCCCCAAGTGAAGAGTGGTGTTGCTTTGCAAAGCACTTGGGACTTTAATCATTATAACCTTTATTGAAATAAATTCTAACATACATGTGCATGTTTGTAGACCGCCCTAACTGAATTGGGTTCTCAATTAACTGATGCAAAGACTCGGCTGGCGGATCAAGAGGCAGAGATAAAGAACGCTGACTCCAAACTCCAGTTGAGCCTCTCTAAAGCTGAAAAACTAAAGACCAGTTTTGATGCAGAGAAGAAATCCTGGGCCAATGAGAAAACCTTGCTGATACAGCATGCTAAGACAGCGGAGACGGCTCTCAAGGAGGTTACCACGGAACTCACCGGCTTAAAAAACCATGTGTCTCAGATGGTCTCCGCAATCTTTGGTGAGTCATTTGCATTAGTTACTTACACTCTATTTTTGCCAGGAATATAAGCTGCCCGCTTAACCTTTTTAAAATACTCATAGGTACACAGAGAAACAATCTGAGTCAAAACAGCGTGACAAAACTCAAGGCGGTTTACACCTTGGTGGAGCAACTGTATACTGGGGCTCAACGGGCGCTTGCTATTATCTCCCCAGCCAACCAAGGACCCAACCTATTGAGTGACGTTTTGAAGAAGCTATCTATTTTATCGGCCAGATTCCAAGAAGTCAAGCGATCTTGTGCAAGAGTCGGAGCCCTAACTGCCCTAAGCCGCTCCAAAGCCTGGGTGCCGGAGCTAGAACTGGCTGACGTAGCCAAGGGGTAACCCCTTTGAAGGAAGACATGACTTTGTTTGATCAAGATGACTTTGTTGCTTGTGTGAGGGGAGTCCGTCCTCATGCTACCATCCTTGGCGAGGAAACCAACATTGATAAATATCAGCCGGGTTTTGATGTTGACAATAAGAAGATGGCGACTCCCTCGTATAAAGTGACAGATCTTATCCCGCCGGTTCGCCAACACACCTTTGCCCCAGAAATTGACTTGGCTGGTCTAATTGATGATGAAGCTGAGTTCGTTGCTCTGGATGGCTTTGATTGGTCCAAGCCCAGCTTCCAACCAGTGGAGGGAGGTGAACCGGCAAGGGAGGAGTCATAACCATCTGAATAATCTGGCAAAGACTTAATGAACCGGCCTTAGCTTGACATCTGCTTAGGAGAGAAAATAGTTTTACCCTTTTGGGCTCTCAATGCCTTGTAATAGGTTAGCTTCAACATGCATGTTCTGCCTATGCCGTCGTGCATATGATACTGCGTATGACTATTTTATCCGTCATGTCAATATATGCATTATATCCTTTATCACATCTGTGATGTTTAAATCTGTTCCTGTATGCAAAAGGATGAAAAATTGTCCTAGTGGTTTGTCGCTGGACGGGTCATGTCGTGGGTTTGTCATGGCAGATGTCCTCGTGAAAGGACTTAGTCATGGAGCCATCGCTACGGGTTAGCTTAAAGGGGTTAAATCGGACAAGGGATACGAGGGGTTTTTATACTAGTTCGGCCCCTTCGATGAAGGTAAAAGCCTATGTCTAGCTGTGTTGGTATTGCTAGGGTTTCGATGACCAGGGAGCGAATCCGCTTTGCCTAGCTCTGGAGTTGTTGTCTGTTGTCCCTAAACCGCTGCCGGGTCGTCCCTTTATATACATAGGTTGACGCCCGTCAGTTTACAGAGTCCCGAGGACGGATCATAAGCGTGTCCGGCTTGGTCTCTATTCCTTCTAACTTACAATACAAGTTACATGAAAGAGTCGGTTTACATCGACGGGCCTTAACCCGCCTTCGGGCCTTGGGCCTTTGTAAAGCGCCACCATCCTCACGTCTTAATGGGCTTCCATCTTCATAGAGTTAACCCGGCTACTCCTGGCCGGTTTACGTCCAGTAGTAATATCCCCAACATTAGGCCCCAGATTGGTTTGAACTTGTTCATATCAATCTTTAACACTTAGAAAAATTCCTCCTTTGCATCTTCGCCTTGACCTTGTAAACCGCCGTGATGTCATACTCCAGGATCATGATAAATCACCGTGATGTAACCTTGTTATTTAACAGTGATATAGCTTACCTTCAGTTAATGAACCTCCAACAATCGAGGCGATCGCACCTGTTAGGTATCCAATATTCCGGCCCCTCGATTCTCGCGCCTGTTACCTCCCCCCTTCACCTTATAAATAGGGCCACGGGTCATTTCCTTTTTCCCCTATGTCTCTTTGCTTCTTCTTCCTCCTCGTGACGCCTCTGCACCCGAGCTCCGCCTCTGCATCTCCGTTGGCCGCTGCATCGACCTGGTTGCACCAGATAGCCGTGGCGTAACTCCGCTTGCTTCAACAGCCATTGTAAGATCTTCCCTTTCGTCCTCTATAGATCTACTTAGGGGTTCAGTGTTCATGAATGTTCATCGAAGCTCCGGCAACTGTTCTTCCCTATCCCTCCTTAGTCCATGGAAGAACCCTCAAGCTTGATGTGTTTCGTGTAGTAGCTATAGCGTTCCTTATCTTTTGATATCACAACAAACCCTCATACGCATAAAAACTGATCTAGACCTTTGTAAACTGCTTCGGGACCAATCTTTTTAGGTCTAAATCTTTTTGCTTTTCCTGTCTTACGATAGATCTAAATTTCCAAGTAATCTTGTGAAACATGTTTTACCTTACTTAGTCGTTCTTTCCTTAGATCTGTATCTTCTTCCTTACATAAGCGGTTTACCTTTGTAGAAAACAATCTATCACATACCATTAGTCCCCTTGTAAACCGGCAACTCCTTTGTGTCCGTCATCATACCCCGGTTTAATAATATGTGTATATCGCTTTTTCCACCTATTGCCTTTTCATTCATAATTGAATCATCCTTCGGTTTACCAATTTCACATATTTGGATTTATTTTATCATGTTGAACCTTATGCCTTACCATGAATGAATTGTAAACCGGCATTTCTTTTCAGCTTTTCATTTGCAATGGCTAAGCAGTTTTATTCATGTAACTAGGCTCCCTCCCGGGTTACTGATGAACAACTGAATGGTATGGTTAAGATCGGCACCTTACCAAAGAAGAATGAGATCCGTTGGCGAGTTCCTGGGCTGGAAAATCCTCCCACCCCTAAGCAGGGTGAGGTAGTGGTGTTTGCTGATCACATAGGCCGTGGTTTCAAACCGCCTGGGTCAAAGTTTTTCCGTGATGTGCTTGCCAGTTTCCATCTCCACCCTCAAGATATTGGACCCAACTCGGTATCCAATATATGCAATTTCCAAGTCTTCTGTGAAGTGTACTTACAAGAAGAGCCAACTATTGAACTGTTCCAGGATTTCTTCCATCTGAACCGGCGCACTGAATTTGTAGACGGACCCAACACTAAACTCGGTGGTGTCTCCATTCAAAAAAGAAAAGAGGTTGAATTTCCTCATGCCAAGCTGCACAGTCACCCCAAAGAGGGGAATCAAACTTGGTTCTACTGTAAAGACACCTCCTCTGAAGACGAGAATCCTCTATCGGGTTACCGTGCCCACCTGCTTGCCAATACTCATCCACTTCCACAACGCCTAAATGCCCAGGAACGGGCCCCGTATGCACCTCAACTCGCCAAGCCGAGAGCCTTCTTGGCCAACGGTTTAACAGGTGTAGACTTTGTCTGTTGCTAGATATCTTGGAGCATCTTGCCGTTAAGTCGCCGCTCTGGCTTAATGTGCGAGTATACTAGTGAAGTAGAAGACTCCCAACGTCACATCAACATTCAGCTAACCGATGAAGAAGTCACTGATGCTGTCAAGAAGATACTGAACGAATCGGAAGCCGTCTGCCGCTAAACCGGCTTAGACCCCTTTTACACAAAAAACAAACCGCATGTTGTAAGTATTGTCCTTCCGCTTTACACTTGATATATTTTAGACTGTACAACCTGTGAATACCCTTTTGCTTGTTTATAAATAGGGTGATGATCCGTTTTGGAAGAAGAAACCTCAAGAAAAAGCGGCAAAGCCTTCCCGTCCTAAAACAAGAGCCGTCAAGAAAACCTCAAAGCGGAAGGCAGCTGAACGCATCAGCATGGAACTGTATGAAGACCCGGATGAACTAGAAGTTCAGGTAGAACTTGATTCACTTGGTTCCCTTTTCATGCATCTCATTAACAATAATACATATTAGGAGGACATGGAGGGCAGCCAAGCTGATGATGTAGAGGTAATTATCCTTTCTCCAGTTCAGACTCTCTGCCAACACAAAAAAATCCGTCAAGTGATCCGGAAAGTAAGCTTTTCACATCTTCTTGCTCACTTGGATCCAACATTTATTTTGAAGAAGCAGCAGCACGAGGCTCGCTGCACAACCCGGCACAGCGGCCAAAAGGTTACTTCGACTAGTTTACCGGACACCCCGGTTCGGAAACGCCGATCTGAGGTCTCACCTGCTTCTGACACTTCTTATCCCAAGGTAGGCTATTTCCGACATCCCCTTAATCTGTCCGATTCGAAATATTAGGTGACACCTCCTTCATCCTCTGGCGAGTCAACAGCGACCCAACTCCCTCCTCTCAAGACCATAGCTGGGTAAGTATTTCACCCTCTTCCTTTGATGTTTCATACTTTATCCGCTATGCTAACCCTTGCATATTTTTCTTTTTAGAGCCAAAGCTAGACCCAGTAAAAAGGCTCAAGTCACTAATCCGCCCGAAGACCAGGTGGTTATTGAACAGGAGCAGACTGCTGAACCGGAGGGTCCAAGTGCTGAAGCCACCTTTGATGAACCACCCCCTCAAGATCACAATACTAATGAACAAGCAGAAGTTGATATTGCTGTGCCAGATGATGAACCGACCAATCCAATCCAGACTGATGACAGACCTTCTAGTCCAGTGAGAACCACTTACACTCTATCAACTCTAGAAAAGGCTACTGGAGACAAAGAAGGCGAAGTTATCATTACTGGTATTGGTCACACTTCTCCTGGCCATCCTGTAATGTTGGCAAAACATAGTGCCAAGGAAGAGTGTGCTGCTATGGAGAAAGGCAAATGCAGCACTGATTTATCCAGCTATGCCCATCTTAGTACTCAAGAGCTTCACTCTGGTTTCCTAAACCGTCTACACTCAAACCGTGATTATGAAGCCGGTTTGGTGAACCTGATGATGAAGGAGCGCTATGAGGTATTTTCATCACTTCCCATTTTTGTAAATCCAACTTTGTCAATATCAACTCAAGTAGCCCCCAAGGGCCAGTTTATGATAACAATCATAAATCGGGACTTTGTAATATCTCAATCCTTGCATGCTGATCCTCCATATGTCAAATGATCTTTCGAAACAAACCGGTACTTTAACAATGTATTCATGTAGCTTTCATCGGTGTAGCCCCCAAGGGCCGGTTTTATCTTTCCAAAGTAAACCGGGTCTTGAATCAATGCGTCAACTTTCAACAGATGTATATTAGCCCCCAAGTGTTAAGGATAATGCTTGCATTGTACTTGATACTTGTGAAAAATATGTTGATGATAGAACAAATAGGCATTAGCCCCCAAGTACAAAGTGCATAACTTGTTATACGCTTGGTACTTCATAACCTGTTTTGATGATATATCGCACCATTGTAGGCTGAGCTGATTAAAAAGGATGCTCAAACCGTGGATCTTCAAGAGAATGTTAAATCTTAGCAAGCAGAAGCTTCCAAAGCCAAAGATGAGCTGACCAATGCCCTAGCAGCTATGGAGAAATTGAAAGAAACCTTTAACAAAGAGCGTGCAGACTAGGAAACATAAAAGGCCGGTTTGACAAAAAAGGCCGAGGACGCAGAGGCAGCCCTGATGCCGGTGGTTGAAGAACTGACCGGCTTAAAGCGGCAGATTGACGCCATGACTTCTGCTATGTTTAGTAAGTACCCTCTCATGCAGTTTGTCTAACTCACAATATCATATCAATGATCGGTTTAGTGATGTTTAACCATGACACGGACCCGCATTGCTCACCTGGGCGCCGTCATGCGGATGAAGCTTAAAGCGGCCTATACCTTGATAGAATAGTTGTTCTTTGGGTTCTAGCGAGCCATTTGCACTCCAGCGTATAACAAGCCTCCGCCATCGCTGATAAAAGAAACTATCGAAAAGCTGGCCATGCTGCCTGCTCGGATCAACGAACTGAAGAGATCAGCCGCAAGGTCAGGTGCGCTGACTGTGCTAATCCGGGCCAAGGCATGGATTCCGGATCTTGAACCAGCAGATATCATCAAAGGATATCCCGGTGTTAAAGAAGACGGCTCAGACTTCAATAATGACGATCTTTGAAGGCTGACAAAGGAGATGCGACCAATAGCAAGCAAACTTGCGGAGGACACATATTTATCTCATTTCCAACCGGTTTATGATGCTGAGGGAAAAAGACAGCCAGCGTTGATCCATAATGTTGAAGATCTTGTGCCACCAATCCGTAAGCATACTTACGCTCCTGACATTGACCCCTCCAGTCTTATCCATGAAGAGGCCATTTTTCAAGCCTTAACCAGAATCGATTGGTCAACGGTTGATTTCCAGCGTCTGGGGAGGGATGAAGAGAATGTGACCGCGCAAGATGACCCTCAATCGTCAAGTCGTCCCGATGAAGAATCCTAAACCGGTGGTCGGTTTATCAGTTGCAGTCTTCCACTCTTTGAAAATGATTATTCAATTTGGGTTGTTTAAAATGCCTTGTAATAGGATAGCATGAACACCTTTATCTGCCATGCCATTGAGCATGTTTGTTTTGCTTGATACTTGAAAACTTGTTCCTCCTTTGGGATCTATTTATGCATAGTCCATTATGATTTGTGTTCCTGCATATAAGAACTTGCAAGTGTCCTAGTGGTTTTATCACTGAACGGGTCATGATGCCCAAAAATATATACATAACTTGGATGGATAACCAAGATTTGTATTAACCAGATATAAAATAGATGATACCCGTGACATACCTTGTTGGCTGACCAACTACTTGTATAGTAGGGGTAAAGAACACCAATTCAGAGTGTTGATGACTCCTTGCCCTCTTGCCGGTTCATATAAAAACCATACCGGGCTATAATAGCCACTGATTTGTTCTTATAATGCTGGTGACATCTAATCAAAACCAGACCGGAGCAACGTACTACCAGTTCAAAATTGATCATGTACTGACAACTAAGCGTTGGAAGTCACGCCGGGTTGTAATAAACACCGGTTTATCAGAAAATATTCATAAATCCCTTATTAAAAGATTAGAAAAAACAACAAAGACAAAACAAATATGCAAGGATTTTCATGGGCTGCCAGGTCCTAAATCGAGGCTTTTCATGGGCTGCCAGGCCGCTAAGTTACACCATTTAGCAAAGCCTTTTAAGATGGACCTCAATCTTTAACTAATCACCGTTTTAACTTTGACAAGTTCAAGGTCTACGAGATTGACTTGTCAAACGTTTGATGGGTCATACCAGGTTTACCTGGACGGAGTAGCTTACTTAAAGAGGCAGGATAACCCGGGGTTTTAGGTGAATACACCTGGCTTCCAAGCCTGGCTTGATAGCCTATTACAATGGTGCAAGCTCGTTGTTCTTTGAGAAGCAAGGAGCCCCCATGTAATATTTGAGCTATGCTCAGTGGTTATCCATGTTTGAGTTGTGCTTGATGCAACAAACTCTCTTGAGTCCCACATAATTTCCTTTTGGCTTTAAGCCTATCAAGAGGTGTAGCTATGGTGTGAAGGCAACCAAGCCCCCTAGTGATACCCCTTTTTGGTTTAAAACCGATCAAGAGGTGTAGCTATGGTTTGAATACGAGCAAGCCCCCTAGTGATTCCCTTTATATCTGTGTGGCCTTATGGACCGGGTTAAGAAAACACCGCTTTGTCAGTAGAAGTCCCCATGGAGCCACGCATGATGTAAAAAAGAACAGAGACCCCGCTTTAGCCGAGGTTCTGGTTTATTATATAATATATACATTGTCATAAGTATGTACATAAGAAGAGCCTCTGGCTCAAGTATAGTAAGGCCGAAGAAGGGCTATATTCCACGGCCGCGTGGTCTCCTCCTCCGATTTACGTGAGTCTTTGTGCTCTCGAAAATCAATGAGGTAGTACGACCCATTGTGCAGATTTTTGCTGACCACAAAAGGTCCTTCCCAAGGTGGGGATAACTTGTGCATATCAGTTTGATCCTGGATGAACCGGAGCACCAGATCGCCTTCTTGAAAAGTTCTGGTCTTAACCCGGTGGCTGTGATAACATCGAAGATCTTGTTGATGAATCGCCGAACACGCTGCCGCTAAATAACGCTCCTCATCTAGCAGGTCCAGTGAGTCCTGACGTGCTTTCTCATTCTCAGGTTCAACATAAGCCGTCACACGGGGTGAGTCATGACTGATGTCACTAGGGAGAACTGCCTCTGGTCCGTAAACCATGAAGAAAGGCGTGTAACCCGTAGATCTGTTAGGTGTGGTGTTGATACTCCATAACACAGAAGGTAACTCCTCCACCCAACAACCCGGTGTTTACTTTAAAGGAACCAGAAGCCAGGGTTTGATACCTCTCAAAATTTCTTGATTTGCCCTCTCTGCTTGACCATTAGACTGGGGTGAGCCACTGACGCTACATCAAGCCGAATGTGCTCACGTTGGCAAAATTCCTCCATCTCACCCTTTGACAGATTAGTACCATTATCAGTTATAATACTGTGTGGAAAACCAAACCAGAATATCACCTTTTTGATGAATTGAACCGTCGTGGCTGCATCACACTTACTAACTGGCTCTCCTTCTACCCACTTGGTAAACTTGTCAACTGCCAGTAACAGGTGGGTCTTTTTGTCCTTGGATCTTTTAAAGGGTCCAACCATATCGAGCCCCCAAGTCGCAAACGGCCAAGTAATTGGAATCATTCTCAACTCCTGAGCCGGAACATGAGCCCGGCGTGCAAATTTTTGACAACTGTCACACCTTTTGACTAAATCCTCAGCATCAGCATGTGCCGTCAACCAATAGAAGCTGTGACGAAAAGCCTTAGCCACCAAGGATTTTGAACCGGTGTGGTGACCACAATATCCTCCATGGATTTCTCACAAAATCTCACAACCCTCTTGAGGAGACACACAACGCTGAATTGCTCCTGTGACGCTGTAACAATGTAACTCCCCATTGATTATGACCATTGACGGTGTCCTTGACTAGGGGGTACTCACCACATCATCTCCCAATCTGTTAGATTGGGCCGAGGACCCCCATGGCCGTATACTCATGGGCCAGTTCGGACAGCTGCCGCATACATGGAAGATTCTACAAGACTTGGTGATCAAGACAAGGACTCCTCCCCACCGGCGTATTTGGCTAGGACTCTTATTATCCTAGGCCTCTGGTGCATTATATAAACCGAGGCCAGGCTAGTTGATAGATCATATACATACAATCATACCATAGGCTAGCTTCTAGGGTTTAGCCTCTCTGATCTCGTGGTAAATCTACTCTTGTACTACCCATATCATCAATATTAATCAAGCAGGACATAGGGTTTTACCTCCATCAAGAGGGCCCAAACCTGGGTAAAACATCGTGTTCCCTGCCTCCTGTTACCATCCGCCTTAGACGCATAGTTCAGGACCCCCTACCCGAGATCCGCCGGTTTTGACACCGACAACCATTGACTTGGAACGCCGGATTATCTGTCGAGCCAAGGTTTCGTCCTCCGGTAACTCGCCCCGGTTCATGTAAGCCAAGTACGGGACTGACCAATCCGGTATAACATGCAAACCTGACACCAATTGGGCCTCCGGGTCAGGAATAGCCAACTCCTCCTCTATGGGTATCTTGACCGACGGATTATGCAGTACGTCCAGGAAGACATTAGGTGGCACCGGTTTACACTGATAGCCTAGGCGACTTAAAGCGCCCGCCGCTTCATTATTTCGCCGGTCTATATGGTTAACTTGATAACCCTTGAAATGACCTGCCACTATGTCCACCTCTCATCGATACGCAGCCATGAGTGGGTCCTTAGAATCCCAAGTGCCAGATACCTGTTGAGCCACCAGGTCCGAGTCACCGAAGCACTTAACCTGGCTTAAGTTCATCTCCTTAGCCATCCAAAGACCATGGAGTAAGGCATCATACTGAGCTACATTGTTATTACAAGGGAACATTAAGCGAAGAGCATAACAAAACTTGTCACCTCGTGGGGAAGTTAATATGACTCCAGCCCCCAAGCCCTCCAATTTCCTGGACCCATCAAAGTGAATAGTCCAATAAGTGTTATCTGGCTTTTCTTCTGGTGCCTGCAACTCTGTCCAATCATTGATGAAGTCCATGAGTGCTTGAGATTTGATCGCTGTGCAAGGTGTATACTTGAGCGCGTGAGGTCCAAGCTCAATAGCCCACTTGGCAATCCGGCCAGTTGTTCTCTGTTTTGAATGATATCTCACAGAGGGGTTGAACTGACCACTGTGATAGAATGACCCTGAAAATAATGCTTGAGCTTCCGGCTTGCCATAAACACCCCATACACCAGCTTCTACCAATGTGGATACCTCTGTTTTGATTCGATAAGCACCTCACTGATATAATAAACCGGCCGTTGAACCAGATACTCCTTTCCAGCCTCCTTGCGCTCCACAACAATAGCCACACTAACATCTCGGGCATTAGCAGCCACATATAGCAGTAAAGGCTCTTTATCGACCGGAGCCTCAAGAACAGGCGGTTCAGCCAACTGCCTCTTCAAATCCTTAAACGCTTTATCAGCCGCATCACTCCAGACAAAGTCATCCGTTTTCTTTAGCATCTGATATAAAGGGGTAGCTTTCTCCCCGAGATGACTGTTAAACCGTCTCAAAGCCGCAATCCGGCCGGCTAGACGTTGATCGTCATTGATACACACTGGTTTAGCCCGGGACATGATTGCTGAATTTTTTTCCGGATTAGTCTCAATGCCCCTGTTTGACACTAGAAAACCCAGGAGCTTGCCTGCTGGAACACCAAAGACACAGTTGTCCGGATTAAGCATCATCTTATAAACTTGGAGTTTGTCAAAAGTCCCCCTCAAGTCATCTATCAATGTTTCCTCCTTCCTAAACTTCACCACAATATCATCCACATATGCATGAACATTGCGCCCAATCTGTTTATGAAGACAATTCTAAACACAGCGCTGATAAGTCGCTTGGGAACTCTTGAGCCCAAAGGGCATGGAAACATAGCAGAAGGCTCCAAAGCGAGTTATAAACGCTCTCTTATCCTGGTCCTTAACTGCCATTTTGATCTGATGATAACCAGAGTAAGCATCCAGAAAACACAAACGGTCACAATCCGCCATAGCATCAATAATCTGATCAATGTGAGGGAGGGGAAAGGGATCTGCTGGACAAGCTTTGTTCAAATCGGTGTAGTCCACACACATACGCCAAGTGTCGTTTTTATTAAGAACCAGCACCAGATTAACTAACCACTCAGGGTGAAAAACCTCCACGATAAACCCTGCGGCCAATAGCCGAGCTACCTCCTCACCAATAGCTTTACGCATTTCTTCATTGAAGCGGCGGAGAAACTGCCTGACAGGTTTAAACTTAGCATCTATATTAAGTGTGTGCTCAGCGAGTTCCCTCGGTACACCTGGCATGTCAGAAGGCTTCCATGCAAAGATGTCCCAGTTCTCACGGATGAACTCGATGAGCGCGCTTTCCTATTTGGGATCCAGGTTAGCGGTGATGTTGAACTGCTTGGATGAATCGCCAGGAACAAAATCAACCATCTTAGTGTCTGTGGCCGATTTAAACTTCAATGTCGGATCATGCTCCGTAGTTGGCTTTTTCAAAGAAGTCATGTCTGCCAGATCAACCTTGTCTTTATAAAACTTCAGCTCTTCTATGGCACAAACCGACTTAGCGTAAGCCGCATCACCTTCCTCACATTCCAAAGAAATCTTTTTGCTCCCATGTACTGCAATGGTCCCCTTATGACTCGGCATCTTAAGCTGTAGATAAACATAACACGACCTCGCCATGAACTTGGCATAAGCCGGTCGCCAAACAGGGCGTGATACGGAGTCTTGATTTTCACCATGTCAAAAGTCAATGTTTTCGACCTTGAATCATGATCATCTCCAAAGGCCACCTCTAGGGCTATCTTGCCCACTGGATACACAGACTTACCAGGCACCACACCATGTAAAACGATGTTCAACGGTTTAAGATTCTTATCTGTCAACCCCATATGACAGAAGGTATCATAGTAAAGAATGTTGATACTGCTTCCCCCATCCATAAGCACCATGGTGAACTTATACCCCCCAACCTGAGGTGCCACCACTAAGGCCAGATGACCCGGATTATCAACCCGGGGTGGGTGATCCTCTTTACTCCATAAAATGGGCTGCTCAGACCAGCACGGATACTGAGGCACCGCCGGTTCAACAGAGTTTACTGCCCTCTTGTGAAGCTTCTGATCGTGTTTACACAAGCTAGTGGTAAAGACATGATACTGCCCACTATTCAACTACTTCGGATTGCTCTGATAACCTGACTGCTGCTGCTGCTGATTCCCGTGATGGTTATAACCTCCTTGATTGCCCTGGTTCCCTTGATGGCCATGTACAGTTTGATTGCCCTGGAATCCTGAACCGGAGCTGCCACCTCCGTAACCCGGCCCATGAAAACCGCCTCCTGAACGGCCAGGCGGGCCGTTGTCATATTGAAACATATTGGAATTCTTAAACTCCTGCATAATGAAACAATCCTTCCAAAGATGTGAACTTGGCCTTTCCTTCGATCCATGCTTTAGACAAGGCTGATTGAACAGGCGCTCCAGAATGGGGCCTGACCCTCCGCCCCTCTGAGGCTGTTTATCCTTACGACGCTGACCGTCGTCCTGATCGTTGGTGTTAGCCACAAAGTCCAAACTATTGTCCGCCTTGCGCTTGCCATTATTCCCATGACCTGCCGGATTGTGCTGCTGCCCCTTGGTATTGCTGTTCTTTTTCCCTTTCCCCGCTTTGTCATCCTCAGACTCAGGGCCTTTGGTACTATCTGAATCGGCGTATTTCACCAAAGCATCCATAAGAGTTGACATGTCATTGTAGTGACGCTTGAGCCTCCCTATCGTCAATTTTAACGGCATAAACCGGCAGTTGCCCTCCAACGTCAAAACTGTTGTATCTACATTAATGCAGTCTGACGAATGCAAAATAGTTGAGACTCGCTTCACCCAATGCGTAGTAGACTCCCCCTCCCCTTGAACACAAGCAGCTAGGTCCACAATTGGCATAGGCTGCTTACATGTATCTTTGAAATTCTAGATAAACCGGTGCTTTAGCTCAGCCCATGACCCGACAGAGTTAGCTGGTAAGCTCTTTAACCAGGTTCGAGCGGTCCCCTCCAACATCATGGTGAAGTATTTAGCACACACTGCTTCATCCACGTCCAGCATCTCCATCGCCATCTCATAACTCTCCACCCATGACTCCGGTTGCAGATCGGCGGTGTAATTGGGCACCTTATGAGGTCCCTTAAAATCCTTGGGCAGTCGCACATTACACAAAGCGAGGGTAAGACACAACACCCCTAAAGAACTGAACACCATGCCAGGCTCCACTGAGGTGGCAGGGCAAACCGGAGTAGGTTGACGAGCGGCGTGCAGGGCTGCCAACTCGGCTTCTCGACGTGGACGACCATGATCCACCACATCCTGCGCATTAGCACCACTACCTGCCGGGTTGTGTCCTCGCGGGAAGTTACGGTGATGTGCACTACTTGATACGGCTGGTTCATCGTCAATGTGCCTGTTGTAGCTCCGACTCGGATGGGGGGTGGAATGAATCCTCTCGCGACTATGCGAATAAGCTTGCTGCTGGTTTAAAGCTGTTTGGAGGAGCTCTCTAGCCCGTCGTGTCTCAATCGCCACTAGCGGCTCGCCGTCAGTTGGGAGGGCTACCAATCGTGAGGCGGCGGCCACAATGTTATCCAACGGGTTGGAGTAATGCACCGGGGGCGTCGGAACATACTGCGGCACAACGTTGTTCTGACGAGGCGGGTTCATCGTGCGCAGCTGAACCGGTGCTCCTGTTCCTAGCGCCTCCGTCCGGTTTACCACTGGCTGGTTACTAGTTCCGGCTCCTGGCGTGTTGCAGAGATTTCTTGGCTCATAAACTGGCGGGAGGTGCGACCGGTATCTCCTTCTCATGACCTCATCTGAGGCATTCTGGTCCAACCTAAGCCAGTAGGCCTGAGCTTCCAACTCGGCCCGTTCTGTAGCCATCCTGGCATTCTCTGCTGCCAGGTCTGCTTTAGCCTGAGTTATCTGATCTTTCACCTTTGCAATCTCCGCATTGTGCTGATCTTGGGTGGCTGCATCCACTTCTGCAGCCATCAATGCTGCTAAAGCATCGAATAATTCAGACAAAACCTGAGCGGGAGGCGGCACAGAGCCCCCTGCTCCTGCTGGTGTTGCTGTTGCTGAACCGGAGAGCATCGCGATGGCGGTAGAAGAGTGCTGCGCTGGTTGTGTACCAGCCATGAAGATAGCGACCCGGTTTGGCAGATCGAGGCGGTCTGGAATAATGTTGCCATCGGAACCTCCACTAATCCGGCCATCCTACAGTTGATACAGCGTCTCGGTCTCTCAAGTTGAAGATTCGTCATCAGAGTAGACAATGGTTTCTCCATCAGATGCCAGTTCACCCCCGTACTCCACCCCACGGATGACACCTATGAAAACATGCCTTGCTGCAGGCTGAACCTAGGCAGGGCTTGCACGATGAGCCGTCTCGATGATGTCGGTGCAGGTGTCCAGCTTAGGGCCCGGTTCACCGATCTTGCTGATGAAGACATGAATCCCACCAAAGGGGACCCGGTACCCATATTCGATTGAACCGGCCTCGGGACCCCATGCATCCTGCGTCATCGATGTAGAGCTTGCCGCGACGACTCTTCGTCATCCGGCCCACAGCGTATCCCTTGAGTCCTTCAAAGCTGCCCTTCAAGAACTCGAAACCATCATGCGATAGCCCCATGATGGGCGCCAACTGTCGTGGGTTTGTCATGGCAGATGTCCTCGTGAAAGGACTTAGTCGTGGAGCCATCGCTACGGGTTAGCTTAAAGGGGTTAAACCGGACAAGGGACACAAGGGGTTTTTATACTAGTTCGGCCCCTTCAATGAAGGTAAAAGCCTACGTCTAGTTGTGTTGGTATTGCTAGGGTTTCGATGACCAGGGAGCGAATCCGCTTTGCATGGCTCTCGAGTTGTTGTCTGTTGTCCCTAAACCGCTGCCGGGTCGTCCCTTTATATACATAGGTTGACGCCCGCCGGTTTACAGAGTCCCAAGGCCGGATCATAAGCGTGTCCGGCGCAGTCACTATTCCTTCTAACTTACAATACAAGTTACATGAAAGAGTTGGTTTACATCTACATGCCTTAACCCACCTTTGGGCCTTGGGCCTTTGTAAAGCGCCACCATCCTCACGTCTTAATGGGCTTCCATCTTCATAGAGTTAACCCGGCTACTCCTGGACGGTTTGCATCCAGTAGTAAAATCCCCAACAGGTCAAAACACCCAATACATAACTATAGAATAATTAGGGGTAGATGTAAAGATAAATAATGATGGAAAGCCTTTGATTAAATAAAAAACACTGATAAGTTTGTTTTATGAAAGACAATGTCATAGCTGTGTTCTTTGATTCCAGACTGCCGGCTTATGTGACCCGGACATTAAGGTTGATAAGCCAATCTTTGTAGAAGTCAATACCTCCATCTGCCTGATGATTGTTATACCTTGGCAATTCATTGTAAAATAACCGAGCTAGTTTAAATTGAAACCATACTTACAGTTAGATTTGAGACAACAAAAAAACAAAATAATATTTTTCAAACGATGTAAATCAAGCATTAAGAATAATTTGGAGGCTTCTGATTCGAATACGATCAGTAAACCGGACCAAAGGGCTTAAGCTAGGATTCGGATACGATCATGTAGCCCCCAGTGGCTTTGGCGTTGCGCCGATCAAGAGGGTACCGACAGCTATGTTCTCTTTGGTTCGAATATGACCTATGCTTGAATAGGAAGCCCCCAAATGACTTTGAGAGGTTTTTAACGACCCTAATTCGAATACGATCCAGGTCGGACCCAAAAGGGGTTAAGTTATGATTGGATACGATCAAGAAGCCCCCTAATGAGTTTGGCTTTGCGCTGATCAAGAGGGTTACGACAGCTATATTCTCTTTGGTTCGAGTATGACATATGTTTGAACAGGAAGCCCCCTGGTGACCATGAGGTTTAACGGTTAGATTCGAATACGATCATGAGCCGGACCAAAAAGGGTTAAGCTAGATTCGAATACGATCAGCCCCCAACTGGTCATTTGAATAATTAGAATAACAAAGATATATGATCAAAAAAGGACAGAGGTCCTACTTTATTACTTATCATAATATATACAATGTCAAAGTATGTACATTATGAGAGCTGGTGGCTCAAGTGTAGTAAGGCCGAAGATGAGCAATATTCCATGGCCGGCGTGTCTCCTCCTCCGACTTACGTGAGTCTTGGTGCTCTCGAACATTGATAAGGTAATATGACCCGTTGTTTAAGTTCTTGCTGACCACAAAGGGTCCTTCCCAAGGTGGGGATAGCTTGTGTGCATCAGACTGATCCTGGATGAGCTGGAGCACCAGGTCACCTTCTCGAAAGGTTCTGGACTTAACCGACGGCTGTGATAACGGCGCAGGTCCTGCTGGTAAATTGTTGATCGGGCTGCTGCCAAGTCCCGCTCCTCATCTAGTAAGTCAGGTGCATCCTGTCGGTCTTCCTCGTTATCAGCTTCAACATAAGCCGCCACGTGGGGCGAGTCATGACAGACGTCACTGGGCAGAACTGCCTCCGCTCCATAAACCATGAAGAAAGGCGTATAACCCGTAGACCTGTTAGGAGTAGTATTGATGCTCCATATCACAGAGGGTAATTCTTCCTCCAAACAACCCAGCATCCGTTGTAAAGGAACCATAAGCCAGGGTTTTAGACCTTTCAGGATTTCCTGATTGGCTCTTTCAGCTTGACCATTGGATTGGGGTGAGCTACTGATGAAACATCAAGACTGATATGCTCCCGCTGATAGAACTCTTCCATATCTCCTTGGGACAGGTTGGTGCCATTGTTAGTGATAATGCTATGTAGAAATCCAAAATGAAAGATCAACATTTTCATGAATTGAACCACCATGGCTGCATCACACTTACTAACCGGCTCTGCCTCAACCCATTTTGTGAATTTGTCAACTGCCACCAAAAGATGTGTCTTTTTATCCTTGGATCTTTTGAAAGGTCCAACCATATCGAGCCCCCAGACTGCAAACTACCAAGTAATTGGAATCATCCGTAATTCTTGAGCCGGCACGTGCACTTGTCGTGCAAACTTTTGACACCCATCACACCTACTGACCAGATCCTTCACGTCAGTGTGAGCCGTTAGCCAGTAAAAGCCATGACGGAAAGCTTTGGCCACAAGAGACTTTGAGCCAGCATGGTGGGCACAATATCCTTCATAGATCTCACGAAGAATTTCTTGACCTTCTTCAGGAGAGACACAACATTGAAACGCTCCGGTGACACTGCGATGATACAACTCACCATTGGAAATCGTCATTGACTTAGACCGCCGGGTTATCTGTCTAGCCAAGGGCTCATCCTCTAGCAACTCGCCCCGGGTCATATAAGCCAAATACAGTACTGTCCAATCTGGAATGACATGAAGAGCCGCCACCAAGTGTGCCTCCGGGTCTGGAAAGACCAAATCTTCCTTTGTAGGCAATTTGACAAAAGGGTTATGCAGAACATCTAAAAAAGTGTTAGGTGGCATCGGCTTACGCTGAGTTCCCAACCGGCTTAAAGCATCGGCCGCTTCATTTTTTTTGTTGTCAATGTGCTCCAACTTGATAAACCGTGAAGTGTCCAGCAACAGCGTCAACCTCACGGCGATAAGCCACCATGAGAGGGTCCTTGGAGTCCCACTTGCCTGATACCTGTTGAGCCACCAAATATGAGTCGCCAAGGCACCGTACCCGGCTTAAACTCATTTCTTTAGCCATTCGAAGACCTTGGAGTAAGGCCTCATACTCTGCTGCATTGTTAGTACAAGGAAACATCAATCACAACACATAACAAAACTTGTTACCACAAGGAGAAGTTAAAACAACTCCAGCCCCCGAGCCTTCCAACTGTCTGGACCCATCGAAATGAATCGTCCAACATGTGTTGTTTGGCTTCTCTTCAGGTATTTGCAACTCCGTCCAATCATTAATGAAGTCCACTAGTGCTTGAGACTTAATGGCAGTACGTGGCACATACTTTAAATTATGAGACCCAAGCTCAATGGCCCACTTGGCGACTCGTCTTGTGGCTTCTCTATTTTGAATAATATCTCCTAAAGGATCAGAGCTAACCACCGTGATACGATGACCCTGAAAGTAATGCTTAAGCTTCCGGCTTGCCATGAACACCCCATAAACAAGCTTCTGCCAATGTGGATACCTTTGCTTGGATTCAATGAGCACCTCACTGACATAGTAAACCGGCCGTTGAACCGAATGTTCCTTGCCAGCCTCTTTGCGCTCTACAACAATGGCCACACTGACAACACGTGTGTTAGTAGCCACATATAACAATAGTGGCTCCTTCTCAAAAGGAGCAGCAAGAATCGGCGGTTCAGCGAGCTGCCTTTTCAGATCTTCAAAGGCAGAATTAGCAGCGTGACTCCAGACAAAATCATCCATCTTCTTCATCATTTGATACAACGGCATAGCCTTCTCACCCAACCGGCTTATGAACCGACTTAAAGCTGCAACACGACCCGCCAGCCGTTGAACGTCATTGATGCACGCCGGCTTAGCCAAAGATGTAATTGCCTTAATTTTCTCCGGGTTAGCCTCAATGCCTTTGTTAGACACCAAAAAACCCAAAAAGCTTGCCAGCTGGGACTCCAAAACGCGCTTGGCCGGGTTGAGCATCATCTTGTAGACCCGGAGGTTATCAAAGGTTTCCTTCAGATCATCTACCAAGGTTTCCTTCTCTCTGGACTTCACCACTATCTCGTCCACGTAAGCATGAACATCACGCCAAATCTGATTATGAAGGCAGTTCTGCACACACGTCTAACAAGTTGCCTGGAACTCTTATGCCCAAAAGGCATATACACATAACTGAAGGCTCCAAACGGAGTAATGAAAGTCGTCTTTTCCTGGTCCTTAACTGCCATTTTGATCTGATGATAGCTAGAATAAGCATCCAAAAAGCTCAAACGCTCACAACCCGCCGTAGCATCAATGATTTGATCAATATGAGGGAGAGCAAAAGGATCAGCCGGACAAGCTTTGTTTAAATATGCGCAATCCACACACATACGCTAGGTGCCATTCTTTTTGAGCAGCAGCACCGGGTTAGCCAACCACTCTGTGTGAAAAAATTCAACAATAAACCCAGCTGCCAAGAGCCGGGCCACCTCTTCTCCAATAGCCTTGCTGTCGGTATCAAAACCGGCGGATCTCGGGTAGGGGGTCCTGAACTGTGCGTCTAAGGCAGATGGTAACAGGAGGCAGGGGACACGATGTTTTACCCAGGTTCGGGCCCTCTTGATAGAGGTAAAACCCTACGTCCTTCTTGATTGTTCTTGATGATATGAGTATTACAAGAGTAGATCTACCACGAGATCGGAAAGGATAAACCCTAGAAGCTAGCCTATGGTATGATTGTATGTTGTCCAACGGACTAAAATCCTCCGGTTTATATAGACACCGGAGGAGGCTAGGGTTACACAAGGTCGGTTACAAAGGAGGAGATATCCATATCCGTATTGCCTAGCTTGCCTTCCATGCCAAGTAGAGTACCATCCGGACACGGGACGAAGTCTTCAATCTTGTATCTTCATAGTCCAACAGTCTAGCCAAAGGATGTAATCCGGCTGTCCGGAGACCCCTTAATCCAGGACTCCCTCAGTAGCCCCTGAACCAGGCTTCAATGACGATGAGTCCGGTGCGCAGTGTTGTCTTCGGCATTGCAAGGCGGGTTCCTCCTCCGAATACACCATGGAAGAGTCTGAATGCAAGGATAGTGTCCGACCCTGTAAAATAAGTTCCACATACCACCGTAGAGAGAATAATACTTCCATAAATCCAATCTGCTGACAAGTTTTGATAGTATGACATCACTTCATGGCCCGGTTATTATTCGAACCGCTTTTCTCAACCAGCTCCACACACATCGCGAGGCGGTTTTCTTGATACGTCTTCTCAAAGCAGAGATCGTGTTCCCCTTATCACGGGATTCTCATCAATACGGACGTGGGTAACCCAACCGCGCCATCAATTACGGTGCCTGGGGAATAAGCGGTTTTGCCAGGAAAGTGGGGAGACTCATCGCCTCCTCCACCCTTATAAAAGGGACAAAGATCTACTTTTTTCACCCACGCCTTCTTCCTTCTCACTTTCCCATTCCCGCACACTCGAGCTCCAGCGCCCAAGCTCGTGTTCTTCTTCTCAAACCACTCCAAGCATGTCGGGAGCAGGAGGCCAGTTGATGGTCTCCTCCATCACGAAGGAGAACGTCAAAAAATTACGGGAAGCCAGATATCTGGCCGCGGATATCGCGCACCGGCTGCCCGATGCGGGGCAGATCGTCCAAACACCCGAACCCCATGAGAGGGTAGTTTTACTTACCCATTTCGTCCGCGGACAGGGATTTCCCCTCCACTCGTTTGTCCGCGGGATCATGTTCTACTATGGGCTGGATTTTCATGATCTAGCTCCCAACTTCATCCTCAACATCTCGGCGTTTATCGTTGTGTGCGAGGCCATCCTCCGCATCAAGCCCCACTTCGGCCTATGGCTGGAAACCTTCAATGTCAAACGAAGGTGGTGAGCAGCCAGCAAGCAAAGTGCGGAGTGAGCAGCCAGGAAGCAGAGTGCGAGGCCTTCCTCTGCATCAAGCCCCACTTCGGCCTATGGCTGAAAACCTTCAATGTCAAACGAAGGTGGTGAGCAGCCAGCAAGCAGAGTGCGAAGGCACCATGTTGGGCAAGATGCCTAATGTCACCTGGCTCGAAGGCACATATGTGGATACCATAAAGGCGTGGCAATCGGGGTGGTTCTACATCACCGAGCCGCGCGACTCCAACTGGGTGGCGGCCCCCAAATTCCGATCCAGAATCCCCATGCGGCTTACCTCCTGGAAAAAGAAGGGCCTGTCCTGGGGCTCTCCGGTAGAGTTGACCGGACTCCAGACCTGCATCTAGAACATGACAAGCAAGAAAATCAAGCTCGTCAACGTGGTCCAGGTTATGCTCTTCCGCCGGATCCTTCCGTGTCAACGGCGGGCATTTGTTTTGTGGGAGTTCGACTCCGCCAAACACCAGACACTGTGAGAGCTCTATGACACGACGCACGAGGACGTCTGGAGGGTGTTGTGCAAGAGCGCCGAGATCCCTCCCCCCCTCAACGAGGACCGCGAACTCAGTGCAAAGCGCCGCGCCAATCCGGTAAGCTTTTTATATTTCTCAGGGTATTTATTTGCCCTGGTTTAGTTGTGTGCAGGATATAAACTTCCATGTCATTAAGAGGACATGATAGAGATGGCCGAGCAGCTTGATAGCCCAGCCCCGCTGCCCGAAGATCCTGCAGACGCTCTTTTGACGAAGATGCTGACTCCGGCACCCTACGAGGTGCCGGAAAAGACCAAGAAGAAGGCGACGGGGACCCAAAAGGGTCTCCAGAGCAAGGTTGTATCGGAGTCATCGGACGATGACTCCGACGCGCACTCCTCCCACAGAAAGGAGGAGGAGGAGAAAAGTTCTCCCCCCCCCCCCAGCCGGGGGAGACAAGAAAATGAAGGTCGACCCATATGGGGAGGCCGAATGGTCCAAGAAGGGAAGGACCCTCCTTCCTGACTATGCCATGACGGCCACCGATAGCAGCGACGAGTGGCTGCCCAGGGCCAAGCCCCTGGCGAAGTCATAAGTGTCCGGACACCATAGTACTTCATGATATGTTTTATTGTACTGCCTTTCCTCATGCCGAACATGATTATGCAGTCCGTCCCGAGCTCATCTCGACGTACCCTCGTCGAGCGGCTCTTTGGACTCATCGGATATGAACATCGGTTATGTTCCGACCGCTTCCACCCCTCGCCCTACGGACAATGCCGAGGTGTTGTCTAAACAGGCACCAAGCCAAGGGGAGGTGGTCCAGGGGGCGCCTCGCGGCGACTTCCCGGACCCTGGGTACCAAGGGAGCGAGACTCCTACGGGCTTCGAGTTTGGGCCCCAGCCTGACAGTGCGCTGGAACCCTTGATGGTTCCGGACTCCACCACGCGGTCCCCCATCAAGGGGAGCCAACCATCCGTGCCGGTGTCCCCTGTCCAACCAGAGGCACTGGATAACTTGCTGGAAGCACTTCACAACGCTTCCATCAATGAAGAACACCGCACTATCATGAGTGCAGTGGTTAAGAAGGTTCAGTCCGCTAAGAACAGACTGACCGAAGCCTGCGCCAGCCTCCTAACAGGCTTTGAGGTGAGCAATCAAAGTATAAGAAAATATACCGCATAGATAGTAGCCCCTGATGCTCTGTTCGGTGTTCCCGAAGAAAAGCCGAATAGAGGATCAAATGATAACTCAGGAGTCTAATTAGAGTAAGTCTATGTGTATGTCCAGGCTTCACTGCTGGCCGCTGCCGCACATACTACGGAGGTCGCTGCACTGAAGCAGGACCTGAAGCGGTCCGTGGACGAGCTCAGCCTTACCAAGAGGCAGATCGAAGAGAGCAAAGGTAAGAAATACCCATGTCTATGTAGTTAAAAAGAAGTTCGGGTGTAATGTAATAGGATCATCATGGATTTGTCAGGGGCCACAACCGAGGTGGAGACCCTGAGGAGGGCGTTGTCTGCGGCCGAATACAAAGCGGCCAAAGAACGTATTGAACAGGAGAAACAAGAAGCCCGAGTGGGCGAGGTGCAGCAAGAGCTCGAGGCTCTTGCCAAGAAGCACGAGTCCTTGGAGCTTGACTCCAAGATGCGGGAGTCCGAGCTCGCGCAGGCGCTTGAAAGCATCCGGAGCGCCAAGGCCGAAGCCCAGAAGGCCATCCAGGAGATTGATGCGGCAAAGAAGATAGCAGCGGGTAAGGCATTCAATATGCAAAGCAAGCATGTGAAGGAGACTTTCCTTTTTCTTACCCGAGTTTGGAGCTCTCCAGAGCGTTTTCAGATCTTCCCCGCGGCGTGCTGGATGCCGCAGAGTTTTACCGGGCTGAGTAGGGCAGCTCAACAGAGAAGTTGTTCTGGTCTCAGTATACTGGGCCCGAACACCCCGTGTCCTTGAGCGACCAGCTAAAGCAGTTGGTCGAACTTCGCAAGGCGGCCGAACAGGCCATGAAGGGCCTTATAGTCCGGATGTGGCCTGGCGAGCCCCTGTCCGGCAGCTACTTCGGCCTGGTAAGGCGGCTTGTGGAAGCCTGCCCGCGGCTTGAAGTCATCAAGCGATCCATCTGCATCGAGGGTGCATGCAGGGCTTTTGCCCGGGCGAAGGTGCACTGGGCGAAGCTGGATGCCGTGAAGCTGGTGAAGGAGGGGCCGCCGGAGGGCAAGGAGCATCGCCGCCCCGAGAATTATTACGGGGGTGTCCTGGAGGGTTCCCGCTTAGTGGCGGATGAGTGTGCCAAGGATGTAATTTTTGAATGAACATGCCCATGTGATCCTGTAATATGAAACGAGTTCTTTTGCGCCATGCGACGCTTTCTTAATTTAAAATATTACCTTTTGTGCGGCCGTTTATAAAATCTGAGAGTTGGCCAGTCATCGGCTCCTGCCCCCATGTAGCTAGTACTGGGGTGTTCGGGGTAAATCTGAACACTCTTTACCCCAATTTTGGGTCCTTCAAGGGAGGTGTTTTGCTCAATGAACCAAGCAATCGGACTATAATGCTTTATCACTCTCACTTAGCCATAGAAGTCTATGATTTTAAATTTTGGCGAAGCCCCTGGTATTCGGAGGGCCGATCTTGGGGCGCTATACACGCCTAAGCCGGACAAGGCCGACTCTCCGCTCGAAGCAGAAAAAGTCTTTAAGGACTTGAGACCTCTCGAACAGCGACCAGTCTATCGCCTTATCATGACAGTCAGTTTTTGGCTTTCTCTATGAGGTGCTTGTCCGAAAGAACCGGGACACAATCGCAGTAGTTCTCTCACCGCTACCTTAGCCGATATAGTGGAAGGTAAGGTACCAAAGCATGGGAGCCAGGCAACCCAACATTTGACCCAAGACATGATTCGGAGCTGATGCATATAATGCTATAAGTTCGGGGTGCCGCACTGTCGAAAGTGTTCGGACTTCTTGCGCCGTATTACGGGGTAAACGAGAGCCCCTGGCGTACTGACTGTACCCGAGCGTGTAGGTGTGGTATGTCGTAAGTGGACATATAAGAGAAAAATAAAAACTTAAATAATGCAATGACAGCTTAATAATATGCATTGTTATTTGAATAATATGTGGAAGCGTACTAGTACAAGTAGTGCAATAAGCTGAAAGTAGGACAATTCGAAATGTCCCATCCAAGGCAAGCTATGCATAAAGAGTGAAAAATGGGTATATCAAGTATTACTAGAGACCACCTGGCGGTTCCCATGTTCATCTTAGCTTCTTGCCTCATCGGTTGTTGCTTCCGGAATGTGTCCGGTAGTCGTACTACCGGAAAAGCCTTCCGAAGAGTTAGGCTCTGAAAGAGAAAAGGAATGTCAAAGGTATACAACCCCTGGTGTAGTTAAGCCACAATGCGGGGCGTGTCTTGAATGTGCCCCCGCCTATGTCCATGGTATTTTCAATGCGTAGTTACGTACGCGTGGCACAGATTTCGTTGTTGCACGGGGACTGGGCCGCGGGCCGAATTGCTAGGCGAGTGCCGACCGCGCTAGGCGATCCTGTTGCAGATTATTCCGGACTCGCTTGAAGGTGTCCGGGGCTGTAACGCCAGATGGTTGGTTTGTCTGAACAGGCTGCTTTATGCCTCTGCTGTAAGGGCCGCAGTGTGCTCTTCTGTACGGAGCGAGCATTCTGTGTTTCCATTTACTGTTATGACCCCGCGAGGCCTGGCATCTTGAGCTTGAGGTATGTGTAATGCGGCACTGCATTGAATTTTGCAAATGTTGTCCGTCCGTGCAGTGCATGATAGCCACTTCAAAACGGGACGATGTCGAAGATTAACTCTTCGCTTCGGAAGTTATCCGGTGATCCGAAGACCACTTCTAGTGTGATTGAGCCTGTGCAATGGGCCTCTACACCTGGGATGACACCTTTGAAGGTGGTTTTGCTGGGTTTGATCCTTGAGGGATCGATACCCATTTTTCGCACTGTATCCTGATAAAGCAGGTTCAGGCTGCTGCTGAAGGAAATATGCCCTAGAGGCAATAATAAAGTTATTATTTATTTCCTTATATCATGATAAATTTTTATTATTCATGCTAGAATTGTATTAACCGGAAACATAATACATGTGTGAATACATAGACAAACAGAGTGTCACTAGTATGCCTCTACTTGACTAGCTCGTTAATGGAAGATGGTTATGTTTCCTAACCATAAACAAAAGAGTTGTTATTTGATTAACGGGATCACATCATTAGGAGAATGATGTGATTGACATGACCCATTCCATTAGCTTAGCACCCGATCGTTTAGTATGTTGCTATTGCTTTCTTCATGACTTATACATGTTCCTATGACTGAGATTATGCAACTCCCGTTTGCCGGAGGAACACTTTGTGTGCTACCAAATGTCACAACGTAACTGGGTGATTATAAAGGAGCTCTACAGGTGTCTCCAAAGGTACATGTTGGGTTGGCGTATTTCAAGATTAGGATTTGTCACTCCGATTGTCGGAGAGGTATCTCTGGGCCCTCTCGGTAATGCACATCACATAAGCCTTGCAAGCATTGCAACTAATGAGTTAGTTGTGAGATGATGTATTACGGAACGAGTAAAGAGACTTGCCGATAACGAGATTGAACTAGGTATTAAGATACCGACGATCGAATCTCGGGCAAGTAACATACCGATGACAAAGGGAACAACGTATGTTGTTATGCGGTCTGACCGATAAAGATCTTCGTAGAATATGTGGGAGCCAATATGAGCATCCAGGTTCCGCTATTGGTTATTGACTGGAGACGTGTCTCGGTCATGTCTACATTGTTCTCGAACCCGTAGGGTCTGCATGCTTAAGGTTTCAATGACAGTTAGAGTTTATGAGTTTTGATGTACCTAAGGAGTTCGGAGTCCCGGATGAGATCGGGGACATGACGAGGAGTCTCGAAATAGTCAAGACGTAAAGATCGATATATTGGACGACTATATTCGGACATCGGAAAGGTTCCGAATGATTCGGGTATTTTTCGGAGTACCGGAGAGTTACGGGAATACGTATTGGGCCTTATTGGGCCATACGGGAAAGAAGAAAAAGGGCCTCAAGGGTGGCCGCACCCATCCCCTTGGTCTGGTCCGAATTGGACTAGGGAAGAGGGGCGCCCCCTTCCTTCCTTCTCCTTTTCCCTTCCTCTTTTCCTATTCCATATGGGAGGTGGAATCCTACTAGGACTAGGGAATCCTAGTAGGACTCCACACTTGGCGCGCCCCCTCCTAGGGACGGCCTCCTCCTCCCTTGCTCCTTTATATACGGGGGCAGGAGGGCACCTCCTGAAACAAGTTGATCCACGTGATCATATTCTTAGCCGTGCGCGGTGCCCCCTTCCACCATAATCCTCGATAATATTGTAGCGGTGCTTAGGCGAAGCCCTGCGACGATAGTACATCAAGATCGTCACCACGCCGTTGTGCTGACGGAACTCTTCCCCGACACTTTGCTGGATCGGAGTCCGGGGATCGTCATCGAGCTGAGCGTGTGCTAGAACTCGGAGGTGCCGTAGTTTTGATGCTTGATCGGTCGGGCCGTGAAGACGTACGACTACATCAACCGCGTTGTGCTAACGCTTCCGCTGTCGATCTACAAGGGTACGTAGATCACACTCTCCCCTCTCGTTGCTATGCATCACCATGATCTTGCGTGTGCGTAGGAATTTTTTTGAAATTACTATGTTCCCCAACAGCTGTCGCCGTCCATAAGGACTCAAGTGAGATGAAATCCGCCAATGATGGGGTCTAGGACCAGTGCGACAGATCCGCCATGACGGATGCTAGTGGGGTGGTCCCTGCAATCGAAGGTGATTGGCAAGCAGACCATGGGTTGAACTTCGGGGCGACGGGCTCCATCGCGTAGACGTCCCTTAGTGCACACTTCCGCTCCCTCTTGGGAATGTGGGTTGCGTATATCATGTTCAATGTCTGACGGTAGAGTTACGACTTGATTACTAGGGGCCGTGTAGTTCAAGTTTCCAAATCTGGCCTGATGGCTAGGGGCGTAGCTCTCAATCTGCTCCAGATGGCCAAGCGAGTTGGCCCGCAGTGCAAAGCCGCCAAATATGAAGATCTGTCCGAGGAGGAAAGCCTCACCCTGGACCGCATCGCTAGCGATGATCGAAGAAGCCATCAAGCCTTGTGGTGAAGACACAGTGGAACTCTTAATGAAAGCACCAACGTCGGTGTCAAAATCGGCGGATCTCAGGTAGGGGGTCCCGAACTATGCGTCTAAGGCGGATGGTAATAGGAGGCAGGGGGCACGATGTTTTACCCAGGTTCGGGCCCTCTTGATAGAGGTAAACCACTACGTCCTGCTTGATTGTTCTTGATGATATGGGTTTTACAAGAGTAGATCTACCACGAGATCGGAGAGGCTAAACCCTAGAAGCTAGCCTATGGTATGATTGTATGTTGTCCTACGAACTAAAATCCTCTGTTTTATATAGACACCGGAGGAGGCTAGGGTTACACAAGGTCGGTTACAAAGGAGGAGATATCCATATCCGTATTGCCTAGCTTGCCTTCCACGCCAAGTAGAGTCCCATTCGGACATGGGATGAAGTCTTCAATCTTGTATCTTCATAGTCCAACAGTCCGGCCAAAGGATATAGTCCGGCTGTCCGTAGACCCCCTAATCCAGGACTCCCTCACTTGCGCCTTTCCTCGTTGAACCCCCGGAGAAACTGCCCAGCCGGCTTAAACTTTGGATCAATATTGAGAATGTGCTTAGCGAGTTCCCTCGGTACACCCGGCATGTCAGAAGGTTTCCATGCAAAGATGTCCCGGTTCTCACAGATGAACTCGATGAGCGCGCTTTCCTATTTGGGATCCAAGTTTCCACTGATTAATGAATTGTTTGGATGAGTCGCCAGGCACAAAGTCAATCATCTTGGTATCATCGGCTGACTTAAATTTCAACGCCGACTCATGCTCAGTAGTTCGCTTCTTCAAAGATGTCATGTCCGCCGGGTCAAACATTATCCTTGTAAAACTTCAATTCCTCTGTTGCACAAACATATTCGGCGTAAGCAGCATCACCTTCTTCACATTCCAAGGCTATCTTCCGGCTCACATGAACAGTCATGGTGCCCTTATAACCCAACATTTTCAGCTGCAAATAAACATAACACGGTCGCGCCATGAACTTAGCATAAGCCGGCCGTCCAAACAGAGCATGATATGGGCTTTTGATTTTGACAACTTCAAAAGTTAACTTCTCAGCCCTAGAATCATGCTCATCTCCAAAGGCGACTTCTAGTTCAATCTTACCAACTGGATATGCCGACTTACCGGGCACTACTCCATGGAAAACAGTGTTGGACGTCCTAAGACTTTTGTCAGTTAACCCCATGTGACAGAACGTCTCATAATAGAGGATGTTGATGCTACTGCCTCCATCCATGAGTACTTTAGTGAATTTATATCCACCAACCTGATGCGCCACCACCAATGCCAGATGACCCGGATTATCAACCCGGGGAGGGTGATCTTCCCTACTCCACACAATAGGCTGCTCAGACCATCTCAAATAACGTGGGACTGCCGGCTCAATAGCATTCACTGATCTCTTATGAAGTTTCTGGACCCTTTTGCATAAACTGGTGGTGAACACGTGGTACTTCCCACTGTTTAGCTGCTTTGGGTTACTCTGATACCCGGATTGTTGCTGTTGTTGATTACCTTGGCCAGATTGCTGATTATAGCCGCCTTGATTGCCTTGAGGGCCCTGGCCATGGAAATCTCCACCACTTGAATCGCCGCCCAGGCCGTGAATACCGCCACCACTTGAGCCGCCGCCCGGGCCATGGAAATCGCCACCGCCTGAGCCACTACTAGGTCCATGATTACCGTCGAACATGTTCGAATTCTTGAACGCCTTCATGATCATACAGTCTTTCCATAAATGGGTGGCCGGCTTCTCCCGGGTGTCGTGTCTCGGAAAGGGTTCATTTAGCAGCTGTTCGAGGGTGGGACCTGACCCGCCTGACCGAGGAGATGGCCTCCCCTTATGCCGTTGATTGTTTCCTTGTGCATTGGTGTTAGCCACAAACTCCAGACTACCGTTAGCCTTATGTTTATTGTTACCCCCTTGATTTGTCGGGTTATTCTAGTGACCCTTGCTGTTGCCGTTCTTCTTTCCCTTCCATGTCTTCTCTTTGTCAGATGCGGGATCCTTGGTACTATCAGAATTGGCGTATTTGACCAGAGCCGCTGAGGGAGTCCTAGATTAGGGGGTCTCCGGACAGCCGGACTATATCCTTTGGTCGGACTGTTGGACTATTAAGATACAAGATTGAAGACTTCGTCTCATGTCCGGATGGGGCTTTCCTTTTCGTGGAAGGCACGGTTGGCAATACGGATATGTAGATCTCCTCCCTTGTAACCGACTCTGTGTAACACTAGCCCCCTCCGGTGTCTATATAAACCAGAGGGTTTAGTCCGTAGAACAACAACAATCATACCGTAGGCTAGCTTCTCGGGTTTAGCCTCTTCGATCTCGTGGTAGATCAACTCTTGTAATACTCATATCATCAAGATTAATCAAGCAGGACGTAGGGTATTACCTCCATCAAGAGGGCCGAACCTGGGTAAACATCGTGTCCCCTGCCTCCTGTTACCATCCGCCTTAGACACACAGTTCCGGAACCCCTACCCGAGATCCGCCGGTTTTGACACTGACATTGGTGCTTTCATTGAGAGTTCCACTATGCCGTCACCATAAGGCTCGATGGCTCCTTCGATCATCGGTAACAATGTGGTCTAAGGTGAGGTTTTTCTCCCCGGGCAGATCTTCGTATTCGGCGGCTTCGCACTACGGGCCAACTCGTTTGGCCATCTGGAGCAGATCGAGAGCTATGCCGACATCCGCGGAGACTTGATCTTCGACGGAGTCGAGCCCATGTCAGCTGCGCCACACGATCACGACGAGCATGATTTAGCTCTGCTATCAAAGAGTGTTCGGGAGATCACTACTCCGGCCTTCAATCCGGAGCAAATTGTGCCATCCGAGGACGGAGGGATAGACCCCGCGCCGGAGGCTGCACTCTCGGTGGCGATGGAGCCGGATACTGACTTCACCCCTTACGAGAGTCGTGTTGCCGAACCACAGGATTCGTCTCCGGCCACGGACTCCAAGTCGCATGCATCCGTGCCTATCGAATCCGATTGGGCGCCGATAATGGAGTTCACCTCCGTGGATATCTTTCAGCACTCACCTTTCGGCGACGTGCTAAATTCCTTAAGGTCTCTCTCCTTGTGAGGAGATCCTTGGCTGAACTATGTCCGGCTAGAATGGGATGCGGACGACGAAGGAATTCGCTACCCACCCACCACCCACTTAGTAGCCCCTGTCGACGATTTAACCGACATGCCCGATTTCGACTCTCCAAACATTGACGGCATGGACGACGATGCAGGAGAGGAACAGGGACTATTGCCCACAGGGCACTGGATAGCCACTTCATCACATGACATATACATGGTGGATACACCCAAAGAAAATGATGACGAGGAACGGGAGGAGATAGCAGAGGATGACCCCTCCAAGAAGCAAACAAAGCGTCAGCGTAGGCGCCGCTCCAAATCCCGCCTCGGCAAAAACAGTGTTAACAGCACAAGAGAAAATAACACTCCAGTCGACTCCAGAGGAAATGACGACGACATTGCTCCAGTGGCAGAGCACGATGAAGCTGCAAACGGCGAACATAGTACGGATCCGACGTCCGAACATGGCGACACCGAGGATGAACCTCATCAAACCCCCTCTAGGGAGGAAAACAGTCCGGACGAAGATGCACACATCATCCCAGAAACACACTTGGAGCAAGAGAGCCTCCGCAGAAGGCTTATTGCCACAGCGAGGAGTCTGAAGGAGTAGAAGCAAAGGGTTAAGGCCGAACAAAATACGCTCAATAGTAGGTGGAACAAAGTGCTCGACAACGAAGAAAAATATGGTGGAGGTTACCACACAAAGAGCTATCCAAAGCGCAAGCTATTACCCAAATTCGACGACGAGGCCTTAGAGCCCATACAGCCAAAAAATAAAATGGCCAACCAGCCGGATCAACCACCTTGTGACCGTGATAGAGCGGCTACCAAAATCGCACATAAGTCAACACACGATCTACGTGAGGATTTGCGCCAAAAATCCAGTATGACCAGATCCATCTATGGATCTAGGAAGCGTGCTCCTGCACAAAATCAAAACTGAATACTACAACCGTCCGAACGCCCCCTATGTTTCACCGATGAGGTGCTGGACCACAAACTCCCAGAAGGATTCAAACCAGTGAACATAGAGGCGTACGACGGGACCACAGACCCTGGGTTCTGGACTGAGGACTTTATCCTCCATATCCATATGTGTCACACCCTAGCTAGTTCAAGCATTAGATTGTGCATCATGTTTAAATTTCTCTTAAATTTGAAATGGGGAAAGCAGAAACCCCCAACACCCTCCCTGGAAACAACTAGGGTTTACTAAAATTATTTTCAATGAACCTGAAATGCCCTTCTAAAAAGTTCACCCTCTTTGTCTTGGGTTAAAACCTCTGGCAAAATTGGTGCACAATTTTCTAGGTCAATAGAAGGTCATTGAATTAAATCATAAGTATTTGAATTTGGGCATTTAAATGCTATAAAATAATTTAAATGCTCAAATAATTCTGGAAATAAATGCTCAAATAGTCCGGACTGGCCTGCTTCGGAACACCGACTTCCGTTACATGCCAGCTTCACTTCCGGGAGCGCAAGGGTATCTTCAGGCTATCTATGCTGACTCCACTCAGGAGGACTCATTAACTCGTACCACTGCTGAGATGCTCGAAGATAAGGACCGAGAGAATCGGGCCTTGAGGCTGGAGCTTTTCAATACCCGTGCTAATCATTGGGCCACATTGACTCAGTTTGCACCTGCGGTGCAAGCTGGATGTATGGATACAAGGGATCTGTATCCTGTGAGATCAGCTCTGCCAGACATGGTGGATTGGCATGATGTGGGAGGCATCACCCCACCCCGTGGTCCCCGCAGGCCACCGTTTGTTGGTCCACAGGCTCCTCAGGACCGTCTGTTCCCGGATGGTCACGTTGAACTTCCAGGCTATGGAGGTGACTTCTATGAGGACTACTACGGAGCTGTCTGAGTTAGTAGTAGTATCACTAGTATTGTAATAGTTGTATCTCCACTTTCCTGCGTGACTTGTGGAATATGACTTGGCGTGTAGTCAATTCCGGAGGTGTAGACAAATAATGCATAGGAGCTTGGAATGCCTCCGATGAGATGTAATGTCTTTCATCATAGTTGTACTGTAGCCTGGGCTTGTACTAAACTATGTATGATGTGTATGACCGATGGTATATATATGGCAGTTTTATATTACCATGACATACGGATGAACATCTCTGCATTCCGTGTTATCCATTACATTCTGCACTTCCTTGCTAAGTTTGAACCATCCTTATCTAAACCGTTGTATTGTTTTTCTCCTAGGATGGTCAACACCCGCAGCAACCCTGCTGCCTCGGAGCAGGGGGAAGCCAGTGCAGCTAGGGGTGAAAATCCGCCTCACCCGCCTTCTCTGGCCGAAGTGATGCTGGAGGCAGAAAGAAACAAGCGTGAGACTAACCGCCTGCTAGAGCGGATTGAACAGAACACTGCACGCCATCCGCGAAATGACTTGGTGTCAATCAATGACTTCATCAAGCTGTACCCACCAAAGTTTAACCATTCCGTCGAACCCCTCGACGCGGATGACTGGCTTCGCAGCATCACTCACAAGCTACATTCTGCCAACGTAGCCGAAGCCGACAAGGTTACTTATGCTGCCTATCACCTCGAAGGCCCTGCTACCCTTTGGTGGGAAAACTTCGAAGCTATGCGCCCGGTCGGCAAAATCACTACTTGGGCTGAATTCAGTGAGGCTTTCCGTGAGCATCACATACCGGAAGGTCTCATGGATCGCAAGAGGGAGGAGTTCTGCAACTTCACCCAAGGAAGACTGACTGTGGATGCATATAGTCGTGAATTTGGGAATCTGGCACGCTATGCCCCTGAAGAGGTATCTACTGACGCTAAGAAGCAGGCAAGGTTCCGCAAGGGACTTAGCCCTGAGGTTCGCCGCGATCTTCGTCTGCACGAGTGCACCTCCTTTCAGAAGTTGGTCAATAAAGCCATCAATGCTGAGACAGGCCAGACTGATTATGACGCTTCACGCAAGCACTCCCGTGATTTTGGCTCTTCATCCGGCTCTGGAACTCAGAAGCGCCGGGTGTGGATTCCAAGCACGGCACTGCCACCCAGGTTCATCCTGAGGCCATCCTTTGAGGCGCCTCGTCCCAACCAGCAATTTGCACCGCCCAAGCCCTATGGTGGCCCCGCTGCTAATGCTGCTCCATGCCCCACTGTGGTGACATGCTTTAAGTGTGGAGAGCCGGGTCACTATAGTCGAGAGTGTCCCCAGAATAACAACCCCATTCAAACAGGAAAGTCTGTTGGCTATGGTAAGCCCACGGGAAAGACATTCTACGCCAAGCCGGTCACTACTGCCCGTGGCCATGTTAACTATGTTTCAGCCGAGGAGGCTCATGAGGATCCCAACGTCGTCCTTGGTACGCTCCTTGTTAACTGCCATCCGGCATCTGTTCTTTTCGATACTGGAGCATCTCATTCATTTATATCCGAGAACTATGCTCGATTGCACAACACGACATTCTGTGACATGCCCACTTCCATGGTAATTCAAACTCCGGGTTCCAAATGGCAAACTTCTAGAGTAAGCCATGGGAACGAAATTCTTGTCGATAGACTTGTCTTTCTTGCATCATTAATAGCTCTCAAGTCCACGGACATAAACATCATCTTGGGTATGGACTGGGTGTCAGCTCATTATGCTAAGATCGATTGTGCCACTAGAACCGTTCAACTTACTCACCCATCGGGCGAGACAGTCAATGTCTTAACTCGAGTGGCCAAGCGCCAGCTTTACTCCCTAAATGCCAGCCCTCTTCCAGACCTTGAGGATGTTCCGGTAGTCCGAGACTTTCCGGATGTCTTTCCAGAAGAACCACCAGGTGTTCCACCTGACAGGGATGTTGAGTTTGTGATAGACCTTGTTCCAGGAACCGTTCCAATTTCTAGAAGACCCTACAAGATGGCACCCTTAGAACTAGCCGAGCTTAAGAACCAACTCGACGAGTCCTTGAAAAAGGGTTTCATCCGTCCTAGTTCCTCTCCTTGGGCTTGCCCCATCCTCTTCGTTAAGAAGAAGGATGGAACGGATCGAATGGTTGTGGATTACCGACCTGTCAATTTGGTCACCATCAAGAACAAATATCCGCTTCCCAGGATCAACGATCTGTATGATCAGCTCGCTGGATCCTCAGTCTTTTCCAAGATGGATCTGAGGTTGGGCTACCATCAAATCAAAATCAGAAACGGGGACATTCCCAAAACGGCCGTTGTTACTCGTTATGGCCAATACGAGTACACCGTTATGTCCTTCGGTTTAACCAATGCCCCAGCCACCTTCTCCCGGTTAATGAACTCGATTTTCATGGAGTACTTGGATAAATTCATCGTAGTATACCTCGATGACATACTCATCTACTCCAAGAATGAAGAGGAACATGCCAAACATCTAAGGCTGGTATTGATGAAACTTCGAGAGCATCGCCTTTATGCCAAATTCTCCAAGTGTGAATTTCGGTTGCCAGAAGTGACCTATCTAGGCCATGTAATTTCTGGTAAGGGTATTGCTGTCAATCCCGAGCGAGTTCAAGCCGTCCTTGATTGGACTCCACCTGAGACGGTCAAGCAAGTTTGGAGCTTCCTTGGCTTAGCGAGCTATTGCCGCCGCTTCGTCGAGAACTTCTCCACGGCTGCTAAGCCTCTAACTGAACTCCTCAAGAAAGATAAAAAGTTCGAGTGGACTCCACAGTGCGAGTTCAGTTTTCAGGAACTGAAAAGACGCCTAACATCTGCTCCCGTACTGGTACCACCAGATTTCTCCAAGGACTTTATTATCTATTGCGACGCCTCGCGACAAGGACTAGGTTGCATACTCATGCAAGATCGTCAGGTAATTGCCTATGCTTCACGGCAATTACATCCACATGAGGAAAATTATCCCACACATGATCTAGAGCTTGCAGCTGTAGTCCATGCACTTAAAACTTGGCGACATTACCTTCTCGGTAATCGTTGCGAGATCTTCACCGATCACCAAAGTTTGAAATATATCTTCACCCAACCAGATTTGAATCTCAGGCAAAGACGTTGGGTTGAGTTGATCTTGGATTACGACTTAGGAATAACTTACACCCCGGGCAAAGCCAATGTCATGGCTGATGCACTAAGCCGTAAGTCCTATTGTAACAACCTGATGTTACAACAAAGTCAACCATTTCTCCATGAGGAATTTCGTAAGCTAAATCTTCACATTGTTCCTCGAGGATTCCTATCCACCCTAGTGGCGAAACCTACCGTTACGGATCAGATCATCAAGGCATAGAAGGTAGATCCGGGAATCTCCCGTATTAAGAGAAACATTAAGAAAGGAGTCGTGAATTGTTTCTCCATTGATGATCAAGGTGTCGTATACTTTGGGAATCGCCTAGTGGTTCCAAAGGCACGAAATCTGAGGCGGCTAATCCTTAAGGAAGCTCATGAATCCCCTCTCACCATTCATCCCGGTAGTACCAAAATATATCAAGACCTACGCCAGAGGTTTTGGTGGACTAGGATGAAGAGAGAAATCGCTCAATACATTGCTAATTGTGACATTTGTCGTCGTGTTAAAGCAGAGCATCAACGGCCTGCTGGCACCCTTCAACCTTTGGCTATCCCTGAATGGAAATGGGATAAAATCAGTATGGATTTCATCACTGGGTTTCCCAGAACCAAGAGAGGGAATAATGCCATCTTCGTCGTGATCGACCGACTTTCCAAAGTAGCCCATTTCCTACCTGTTCGTGAGAGTATCACCGCTAGCCAGCTAGCCGATTTATACATCTCCCGAATAGTGTCTCTTCATGGTGTTCCATTGGAAATTAACTCAGACCGTGAGAGTCTCTTCACCTCTCGATTTTGGGAAAGTTTCCAAAATGCTATGGGAACTCGTCTCTCTTTTAGTACCGCCTTCCATCCTCAATCAAGTGGTCAAGTAGAGCGAGTCAATCAAATTCTGGAAGATATGCTCCTAGCTTCTGTCATCTCGTCCAGAATGAGTTGGGAGAAATGCCTTCCCTTCGCGGAGTTTGCTTATAACAATAGTTATCAAACTAGCTTAGGCAAGGCTCCGTTCGAAGTTCTTTATGGACGAAAATGTCGAACGCCTCTTAACTGGTCAGAAACCGGGGAAAGACAACTCTTTGGCCCAAATATGATTCAGAAAGCAGAAGAGCAGGTTCGCGTTATTCAAGAGAAATTGAAAACAGCCCAATCTCGTCAGAAGAGTCAATATGATTGTAAACATAAGCCTATGATTTATGAAGTCGACGAGAAGGCTTACCTTCGGGTTACTCCGTTAAAGGGAACCCATCGTTTCGGTATCAAAGGCAAATTGGCTCCTCGTTACATTGGACCCTTTCGCATTCTTGCCAAACGAGGAGAAGTTGCCTACCAATTGGAACTACCTCCGCATCTTTCCAGAGTTCACAATGTCTTCCATGTTTCACAGCTCAGGCGTTGCTTCGCGGATCCTATCCGTGGAGTGGACCACGAAACGCTTGATCTACAAGATAACCTCTCCTATCGGGAATATCCCGTTCGTATCCTTGATCAAGCCGAGCGTACCACTCGACGTCAGAATATCAAGTTTCTCAAGGTTCAATGGTTACACCATTCCGAGAAAGAAGCCACTTGGGAAAGGGAGGATCGTCTTCGACTCGAGTACCCCACCTTCTTCCCGGAGGATCCTAAATCTCGGGACAAGATTCTTTTGAGTGGGGGTGAGTTGTCACACCCTAGCTAGTTCAAGCATTAGAATGTGCATCATGTTTAAATTTCTCTTAAATTTGAAATGCGGAAAGCAGAAACCCCCAACACCCCCCCTGAAAACAACTAGGGTTTACTAAAATTATTTTCAATGAACCTGCAATGCCCTTCTAAAAAGTTCACCCTCTTTGTCTTGGGTTAAAACCTCTGGCAAAATTGGTGCACAATTTTCTAGGTCAATAGAAGGTCATTGAATTAAATCATAAGTATTTGAATTTGGGCATTTAAATGCTATAAAATAATTTAAATGCTCAAATAATTCTAGAAATAAATGTTTGCTGTTGGAAATATTCTAAACAGAGCCCACAATTTTTTTCAGGATTTTTGGAAACATTTAGTTTTTTATTTAAAGCCCAACCGTTGCAGTTAATTAGAAAAACAAAAACAAATAAAAAAAGAGAGAGAGGGAAGCTACCTGGGCCTTACCTGTGCTGGCCCAGCCCACCTGGCTCGGCCCAGCCGACTGGCTGCCAATCGTCCTCCTGCTCCCGCCAGAAGGACGCGGAGCACGTGGCCGGCGTCCGCGGCCACACGCCGGCCACCTCCTGCTTCTGCCGACGTCCCAAAGACGTCTAGGGGTGCCACGCGACCCCCACGTCCCCCTCTCATCCTCCCTCACTCTCCCCCTCGTCTCCCTCACTCTCTCCCGCGATGCCCGAGCGCGTTCCTCGCCGCCGTTCGCCGCCGTTAGACGACGCCAGAGCCACCCCCTCGCCCCTTCGACAAGCCAAATCGCTCCGCGGCGACGCCCTCGCCCTCCCCACCGAGCCACGCTTCGCCGGAGGCCCTGCATCGCTGCTATCGCGCCGTCTTCAACCTCGGTACCTGCCGGACGCCGTTCATCGATTCGCCTCGCTCTGGTCGCCCCCGAGCCCACTGATCTGCTCATCGATCTCCCTGTGAGCTCCGTAGCTTTTCCCCTCTTCTTTCCCATGCGTTTGCACCCTCTAGGCCATAGTTCCACCATGGCCGAAGCTTGTCTCCGCTCGAGCTTGTCGCCGGCGTCGCTCCAGCGACCATTTGGTCATCCCGTGCTGTGCAACGTGCTTGCCGCATCGCGTAGTGCCTCGCTAGCGCCTCAGTTTCCGTGTTTGCATGCCGCAGCCCAAACCCCGCACATGGCCAAACTCCGGCCGCCGCCTTGGAGCTCGCCGTCGTTGTCTCCGGCCACCATAGGCCCGGCCTCCACCACCACTAGATGCGCGCCTGCAAGAGCTCTCCAACGAGCCCAAGAATGGCCTCGCCCGTGCCCTGTGGGCGTTTTCCGAGCCGCGCCACCGTCTCGGGCCTCGTCGGCGTCGAGTCGCCGGCGGGATTAGCCCCGCTGACCAGGGGTTTGACCCAGTTTGACTCCCCTGAGTTAATGACAAGTGGGCCCCCTTTGTTAACTAAATCAGATTAGTTTTAACTAAAAATAATTATCTTAACTAACTACTGACATGTGGGACCCACTAGTCAGGTTTGACCTGGACGTCCCCGTTGACCACTGACGTCACCCTGACGTAATGCTGACGCAATAATTAAATTACTGGAATTATTCTTATACAGGAAATTCCAGAAAATAGTCAAAACTTCTAAAAATCATAGAAAATCAACCATAGCTCCAAATGCAAAGAGTTATATATGAAAAATGATCAGAAAAATTCAATCTATCCATCTGTAATGGTTTCATGCATGACAAAACAAGTTTACCTTGATGTTTAAGCAGAATAAGGAAATGCACTGTTAAAGCCATGTTTAATAAGCTAATAGTTGAATCTTTGATTCAAATAAGCACATTCCTTTCTGTTAAAGCTTGCATTAGGCCAAGACACATTCATATTGCGATGTCATAGCATGCATCATATTGTTGCATATTGTCATGTGTTGATTGTGTTCCGATGTGTTCTTTGTGGTAGGTTCTGCCTCCGAGGATATTCACGAGTATCCAACTGAAGGGTAGTATCCCACTACCACTCCATCAGTCAAGCAACCCATTGATCATTCCGATACAAACCCATGTTCTCGCTTCTGCCCTTGTTTACTGCATTAAGGTAACGCGATTCAAACTGCTGTGTGCTACGGTAGTTGAACCCTTATCCTCTGCATGACCTGTCATTGCCACAGTAACTAGATGAAACCCACTAGCATGTGTAGGAGTTGATTGAGCCATGTATGTGATTCTTACCTTGGTATGCCTGCTATGCTTAGAGTTGTGTCAGGTCTGGTTCATCTGGGTGATGGGCTAGAGTGAAATGCTTATGTCGGTAATGTGAGGGATGTGTTGAACATGTTTTGGTAAAGGTATCGATGAGAGGCCATGTAGGAGTACATGGTGGGTTGTTTCATTGAGGCCGTCCATAAGAACTGAGATCTGTATGTGTGATTTAAGATGCAGTTACTACCGTACATTGGGCCCGAAACCAATGGACCCTCTCGGCTTCTTAATCACCCTAGTACTCTGTCCAGGAGTTGCAAATAGTTTCTGGTGTTTGTAGGTTATGTGTTGGCGGCCGTGCGTAGCGCTGACCCTAGGGGTGGGCTATGTTGCGGTAGATACACCATGGCACGGTGTACCGAGTCACCCGCTTGGTGTCTCGGGAACCCTGTTCACATCGTTTGGGGCCGTATGTGGAAACCTCGGCCGGACTCCCTGTGGATGGAACCTGGATAGGCGATAAACCTGGACTAGAGACTTAAGTGTTTAGGTAGGCCGTGGCCGACACCCTCGCTGGGCTTCCGCTTGAAGGTTGCCGAGTACATGTCGTGTAAACGGCGGTAAGTGGTGAAAGCGTGTATGAAGAAGTACACCCCTGCAGGGTATAAAACTATTCGAATAGCCGCGTCCGCGGTAAAGGACTACTTGGTTGCCTATACAGTTCATAGACAAGTTAATGGATAGTACTAAAAGACTCAAGATAAGTGTGAGTACCGAGGATGGCGAGGGAGGATCCCCGGTGGAGTATTGTGTTGGTGAGTAGTGGGCTCGTGTGCGAAAACTATTTTACTGGTGGAGTTCCGTAGGATAGCTTAGCCAAGAGTCAAAGCTGGCTTGCTGCATTAACCCCACCACCTTCTTGAGAATAAGCATGTATAGTAGGTTCTGATGTAAGACTTGCTGAGTACCTTTGTACTCATGTTTGCTTAATTACTGTTTTCAGACGACAACACCGCCCCCTCCGATGGGTTCTACGTAGACCTTGATGTCGATGAGTGACTAGCCACCCAGGTGGTGATCCTGGCCATGGAGGGCCCTATGTAGATAGACAGGCTTCGAGAAGCCTTCTTTCTTTCTAGAGTCTGTACTCAGACTAGTTGCTTCCGCATGTGCTTGTATGGTTGTATGACTTGAGTGTCGGGTCATGTGACCCCTATCTGTATGAAGATGTTATGTATGGCTCCCTGGAGCCTTTAAATAAAGTACTTGGGTTGTAGAGTTTTGTTGTGATGCCATGTTGTATGTACTCATATCGGGCATATTGTGTGTATGATTGAAATGCTTGGTATGAGTGGGATCCGACAATCTAGTTGTTTATCATTGGCAACCTTTCTTATGGGGAAATGTAGTCTAGTGTTCCTCGAGCCATAGTAGTCCGCTACAGCCCGGTACACCGGAGTCCTGCTAGCCCAGCACTACTGTTCAGGACACTTGACTGGCCGGCATGTGTTTCACTTCGTTCCTATGTCTGTCCCTTCGGGGAAATGTCACGCGGTGACTTCCGGAGTCCTGCCTAGCCTGCCACAGCCCAGGTTCCCCAGAGTCCTGTTAGCCCAGTGCTACAGCCCGTAATCACTCGCTGATGACCGACATGCTCGATGTGTTTCATGTATGCCTGTCTCCATAGGTCTGTGCCGCTTTGCGTTCACGACTAGCCGTGTTGGCCCGGGTTCTCTGTCATATGGATGCTAGCGACACTATCATAAACGTGAGCCAAAAGGCGCAAGCGGTCCCGGGCCATGGTAAGGCGACACCCGTGGGATACCGTGCATGAGGCCGCAAAGTGATATGAGGTGTTACCGGCTAGATCGATGTGACTTGGAATCGGGGTCCTGACAATATGGCTCGTGGAGACGACCTCCATTCCATCAAGTAATTGCCCCTCATGCTTAAAGGACCAGCTCGGCACTAGCTGAAAAGCCTCCTCGAAAACTCAATTAGAAGCTGGGAGGAGCTCGAGGACGCTTTTCGGGGTAATTTTCAAGGGACCTATGTCCGACCTCCGGATGCAGACGATTTAAGTCATATAATTCAACAGCCCGGAGAGTCATCCTGAAAACTATGGAACAGGTTTCTCACTAAGAAGAACCAAATCGTCGACTGTCCGGACGCCGAAGCCTTAGCAGCTTTCAAACACAGCGTCCGAGACGAATGGCTTGCCAGACACCTCTGCCAAGAAAAACCGAGAACAATGGCAGCCCTGACAAGCCTCATGACCTGCTTTTGTGCGGGCGAAGATAGCTGGTTAGCCCGCAGTAGCACCAGCGACCCAAGCACATCCGAAGTCAGGGATGGCAATGGAAAACCACGACGCAGTAAAAACAAGCGTCGAATTAAACAAGACAGCCCAGATAATACGGCGGTCAATGCCAGATTCAGGGGCTCTCGACCAGGTCAGCGGAAAAAGCCTTTAAAAGGCAGTAGAGATGGACCGTCTATCCTAAACAAAATTCTTGACAAACTATGTCAGATTCATGGCACCCCCGATAAACCTACAAATCACACCCACAGAGAATGCTGGGTCTTCAAGTAGGCCGGTAAGCTAAACGCCGAACACAAAGGGGGGAGACACCAAGCAAAGACGAGGACGAGCCTCGCTAGCAGAGCACTGGAGGACAGAAATAATTCCCACCAGAGGTTAAAACTGTAAACATGATCCATGTGACGAAGAGGAGAAGCAAACATGCACTCCGAAACACACGCGCCGTAGAGCTCGTCACTCCTAAGTTCAACCCCTAGTTGGCCTGCTCGATCACCTTTGATCGCAGGGATCACGCGACAAGCATCCGGCATGAAGGATTGGCTACCTTGGTGTTAGACCCAATAATAAACGGATACCATCTCGCACGAGTCCTTATGGACGACGGCAGTGGTCTAAATCTGATATATCAGGACATAGTCCGCAAAATGGGGATAGACCCGATAAAAATCAGCCGCAGCAATACTACCTTCAAGGGAGTAATACCAGGCCAAGAGGCCCGCTGCACGGGCTCTCTATTATTAGAGGTTGTATTCGGTTCTTCCGACAACTTCCGAAGCGAAAAGTTAACTTTCTACATCGCTCCATTCTGAAGTGGCTATCAAGCACTACTCGGAAGAGCGGCTTTCGCTCATTTTAATGCAGTACTGCATTACGCTTAGCTCAAGCTTAAGATGCCCGGTCCATGTGGCACCATCACAATTAGTGGAAATATTGAGCATTCTCTACGCGCGGAAGAATGTGTGGCGGCTTTAACAGCCGAGCACTAGACGGCCTCACCAACCAGAATAAATGACAGGTCGTCAAGACCACGGACACGGTTAGACGAGTCCGGCGCATCACTACATATACATGAGATTGGTTTGATGGTTAAACCCTCATAGACGGTACCAGGGGCTTCCCGCGTGTAATCAGGGCTAGTCTGGCTCAACTTGACTCATCTTGAATTTTCATGGTTTATTGATAATAACCAATTTTATTGAACGACAACTTTCACCTAAGTTCTTCTCTTTTACAGATAACAATCGTGCTACACCCGTCCAGGACACGGCACAACGGACACACAGGCACAGACGTGCAGCAGGGACCGGCTGAAAGGTTTCTTTTCAGATTAAGACCCTGCGTAAACCTTTTTTAGTGTCTCTTGTTGTTCACATCCTCCGGATACTCAACACAATCGAGCAGGATGCTGACGTTATTGGCATGTGGCCACGTCAGGATATTGCACGTACCTGGACACTCGGGATTTATTATTAAGGGCATTATTCAGCCCGACATACGTTATATAGACCGAATACCTTAGGGAGTGTTCGGCATCGCGAGTTTGGCCTTATATGCATCAGCTCCGAATCATGTCTTTGGTCAAATGTTGGGTTTGCCCGGCTCCCATGTTTTGGTACCTTACCTTCCGCTATATCGGCTAATGTAGCACTGGGAGAACTACTGCGATTGTGCCCTGGTTCATCCGGATGAGCACCTGAGTAGAGAAAGCCAAAAACTAGCTGTCATGATAAAGCGCAAGACTGGTCAACCACTCGATGACTTAGCGGAATCCTTGGGATTCCTCCGCATTAACGAAGGGTCGATTCCCGGTCATGTACGTACGCGCCCTGTATTCGGATGAGCGCGGAGGTACCAGGGGCTATCTAGTAGTCCCGCAGTCAAGCTCATATGGCTAAGTGAAAGTGTTAAAGCAATATAGTCCAATTGCCTCGTTCGCTGCGCTACCACCTCCTTAATGGACCAAGACGTTGGATCAAGTGTGAATACGTGTTTTTTGCGAACACCCCTGCATTATATGCGTGGGGGCTAAAGTCGACGACTGCAAACTTTCAGGTTATATACATATATACATAAACGGCCGCACAGGAGGCATCATAATACTCTCAGGCAAAAGTATAAACACAGCCTTCATAATTCAATAAAGTATTGTTTTTACAATGGGAATACATGTCACTAGAACATAATATTCTTCAAGCACTGCGCCTCTATCAAACGAGCGCCTTCAAGGACATCTTCAAAGTAGTGCTCGGCAGCTACTCGTCCCACGGCCGAACCCTGTGTTGCAATAGTGGTGGCCTCCATCTCTGCCCAGTATGTCTTGACACTGGCAAGTGCCATCCGCGCACCCTCTATGCATGCCAACCTCTTCATAGCGTTCATGTGTGGCATAGCACCAAGGAATTGTTTCACTAAACTAAAGTAACTATTTCGCCTTGGCCCTTCCGGCCACAGATGATCCACAACAGACCTCATGGCAAGTCCGGACAACCTATGGAGCTCGGCCCACTCGGCCATTCACTCATTCACCAGCAGCGGACACACTGGAGCATGGAACTGTGACCAGAACATCTTTTCCACTTCACAATCCTTTTGATCCTTGAAGTACTCGGCCGCATCAGCAGCACTTGCTGCCAAATCCACGTATGCGTCTGCAGAGCTCCATAGTTGATCAAGAGGGGCATACTTCGGATCTACTAACTTAGTCCGCAACAAAAAGGGCTTCCCAACCGCGATATCTCCAGCTTGACGCAGCTCCTCCTTTGTCGCTCTGATTTTGGAGCGGGTTTCCTTGGCTGCTACCACGGCCTTCTCCAGGTCCGTTGCCTTCGCTTGGCTTTCTTTTTCAAGAAGCTGGTAACGGTCGGTGGCATCTTTCAGCTCAACGGCCATCTTGGCCATTCTTTCCTTGCTCTGGCAATGCACGGCCTGTTCGGCCCTCAGCTCTTCGACCGCCTTTAGAGCGGTCCCATCGCTATTTCTGGCTTGTTCCTTGGCTCAGGCAAGTTCCGGCCGAAGGGTCTCCATGGTGGCAACTCCATCTGCAGTCACAACATATTAAAGATACTGGCATCATGCTCTTCTTACTATGTGTTCATCACACATACCCTGTGCCTCGTCAAGCCGCTTGTTGACAAGCACGATGTCGGCATCTGCCGCATCAAGTTGCCGCTTTAGCTTGGGAAACTCAGCAGTCTAGCTAGCCATCGGACCTTCAGCCACCTGCACATGAAGGCGATCTGATTATTACCTGGGACTATGATCCTCCGTTTGCTGCCGTTTTCGATGGCAACCAGAGTCTCAGGGGCTACTATCTCCGTAGGGCACACCTAACGTGTGCGATACTATCAAAAACATACACTATTTCACGTACCTCAAAGCCTTTCAGCAGACTCATAAAAGCTTCATGCAACCCACTTTCGGCGGATGAAATCCTTTCAATCACCGTACCCATTAGCGTATGATGCGCTTCTGAGATGGCCGCTCGCTCCAGAAGATCCTTTAGTGTGTCCGACCGCACACTATACGGTTCCGGATTCTTTCTGTTGCTCTCTTTAGGATCTGAATACTGAGGACTTCAGGTGGCCAAAGGATTACCCTCTGGCCTTGGCGGCTCAAGAGAAACCCTCCGCGACAACACTTCAAGGCCGCCCGCCTCATGAGGCGGCGTGGTAGGGGGAGGTGTTTCGCTCTCCATCATCTCCGGAAGAAGATCCCCCGAAGACGGACTCTGTCGAGAAGGGCTACGATCCGAACTGCAAGATATTTGCTTCGGTTATTATCTTTAGAAGTAATGTAAGATATTTTTACTATTAAGTACTTTTTTACTTACAGCTCGGTAGAGGGCTGATCCTCTTGCGGACACTGTGCGGCAAGGATACCTTCCGAGGCAGGACCCTGTGGCGAAGATTTCTTCCCCCGTTTGGAAACCTTTGTTTCCGGGTCTTCAGAGGTAGTCCTCTTCCTTCCTTAGGGAGAGGGAATTTCAGATTCTTCTCCCTGGTTATCCTCCTTTGCAGAGGCGCTAATTCCCCCGGTTCGGATGAATGATGAGTGAGGCCTGCTTTCAGCCTCTTTATTCCCCATTCATCTTCCCCTGAGGGCGCCTGATAAGGCGCCGGCTCGAGCATTCTGGCCAGTACTGGATTGGCCGAGCCTTCGGGAAGGGGGGCGAACACCTGATCATCTTCGCCTTTGTTATCCAGTCCTGGCCAAAGAGCGACTTTTCATAATGATGTTATGATAAATAAAAAGACAGCGTATTTGGGCATAGGATTACTTACTTGGGTATCTGGGCAATTACAGCTCAGACCCGCATCCTCGGTGGTGTCCGGACACTTTATTTGGGGTCTGAAGAACAATTTGTACATCTCTTCGAGCATCATGCCGAGGAAGTGCTGAATAGTCCGCGGTCCATACGGGTTGAATTCCCACATACAGAAGGGTCGACATTTGCAAGGCTGGACTCGATGAACTAGCATGACTTGCATTACCATGACCAGGCTGACATCTCTCTCAAGGAGATATCGGATGCGACTCTGCAATACCGGTACATCATTTACTGGCCCCCAGGTCCGCCCCTTGTTGATCCATGACGTCAGTTGTGGTGGCGGGCCTGAGCGAAAGGCAGGGGCGGCTACCCACTTGGAACTCCGGGGAGCTGTGATATAGAACCACTCCCGTTGCCACAAACTGGACACCTCCGGGAAGGAACCCTCTGGCCATGGAGCCTCAGCGCTTTTGCTTATTACGGCACCTCCGCACTCTGTGTGCCGCCCCTCGATCATCTTCGGCTTCACATTGAAGGTCTTGAGCCACAGGCCGAAGTGTGGGGTAATGCGAAGGAAGGCCTCACACACGACGATGAACGACGAGATGTGAAGGAGGGAATCCGGGGCCAGATCATGGAAATCCATCCCATAATAGAACATGAGCCCCCTAACAAAGGGATCCAGAGCAAGGCCTAGCCCTCGAAGGAAGTGAGAGATGAACACAACACTCTTGTTGGGTTCGGGAGTGGGGATGACCTGCCCTCGGGCGGGCAGCCTGTGCGAGATTTCGGCGGTTAGATACCTGGCCTCTCTCAACTTCTTGATGTCCTCCTCTGTGACAGAGGAAGGCATCCACTGACCTTGGAGGTTGGATCCGGACATGGTTGAAGCTCCGAATTGCCTGACCTGAGCCTTGGGTGTTGGAACTCGAGGCGGGGGAAGGATTCGATTGAGCATGAGAGGGAAAAAAGGACAGGCCTTGGCCTCTTTATAAAGAGGGTGAATATCAAGCGTCCTCCTCGTGGCCGTTTGGGACTTGCCTAAAATCGAGGAGTCATACCAACAGACACAATTGGGTTACCCACGTCCGTATTGATGAGAATCCCGTAATAAGGGGGACACTATCTCTGCTTTGACAAGACATGTCAGGAAAACCACCTCGTGATATGTGCAGTGCTGGTTGAGAAAAACGGTACGAATAAAGACCAGGCCATGACACGATGTCATGCCGTCAAAATGTGTCAGCATATTAGATTTGTGGAAATATTATTCTCTCTATGGTGGTATGTGGAACTTGTTTTGCAGAGCCGGACACTATCCTTGTGTTCAAAATCTTCTATGGAGTATTCGGAGGAGGAACCCGCCTTGCAATGCCGAAGACAAATCTGCACGCCGGACTCATCGTCATTGAAGCCTGGTTCAGGGGCTTCTGAGGGAGTCCTGGATTAGGGGGTCTCCGGACAGCCGGACTATATCCTTTGGTCGGACTATTGGACTATGAAGATACAAGATTGAATACTTTGTCCCGTGTCCGGATGGGACTTTCCTTGGCGTGGAAGGCAAGATTGGCAATACGGATATGTAGATCTCCTCTCTTGTAACCGACTCTGTGTAACCCTAGCCCCCTCCGGTGTCTATATAAACCGGAGGGTTTAGTCCGTAGAACGACAACAGTCATACCATAGGCTAGCTTCTAGGGTTCAGCCTCTTCGATCTTGTGGTAGATCAACTCTTGTAATACTCATATCATCAAGATCAATCAAGCAGGACGTAGGGTATTACCTCCATCAAGAGGACCTGAACCTGGGTAAACATCATGTCCCCTGCCTCCTGTTACCATCTGCCTTAGACGCACAGTTCGGGACCCCCTACCCCAGATCCACCGGTTTTGACACCGACAGCCGCCATCAGCTGGCCCATGTCATTACAATCACGCTTGAGCCGCCCCAGCTTCTGTTTCAGAGGTTCAAAACTGCAATTTTTCTCCAACATTAAGACCGTGGAGCCGGCATCCATCTTATCAGATGAATTTATTATTTCCTTCACCCGGCACACCCAATGGGTCGTGCATTCACCTTCCTCTTGCTTGCAGTTAGTCAAATCCACAATCGACATGGGTTGTTTGCATGTATCTTTGAAGTTCTGAATGAACCGGGCTTTTAACTCTGCCCACGAGCTGATGGAGTTGGGTGGCAACCCCTTTAACCATGTGTGAGTTGTTCCATCTAGCATCAGAGAGAAGTACTTTTCCATTGCTGCATCACTGACTTCCAACAACTCCATGGCCATCTCGTCACTTTTAATCCATGCCCCGGACTGTAAGTCGGCTGTGTAATTAGGCACCTTGCGAGGCCCCTTAAAGTCCTTTGGCAAACGCTCATCGCAGAGCCGGCACCAGACAAGGGACACCTCCTGTCCTTGTGGCCACACCTGATTCAACAGAGGCCGCTGGATAAACCAGAAAAGCCTGGTGAGCCGCCTGCTCAGCTGCCTGTTGAACCGCCCGCTCAGCCTCTTGGCGGATCCTCTCCTAGTCTACCAAGTTAAGAGCTCAATCATGCGCCGGTTCATACCTGCGTGGCTGGTTATGGCGCTGAGCATTGCTTGACATGGCCGCTGAATCCATATGCCTACTATAGCTTGGGCTCCGGCTTGGGCGAGGGGTTGAATGAATCATGTCTCGACTATGAGAGTATGACTCCTGCTGTGCCAGAGCTGTCTGGAGAAGATCTCTGACCCTTCGTGTTTTGATTGCCGTCGGGGAATCGCCTTCCATTGGGAGAGCCGCCAAACGTGCCGATGCAGCAATTAGATTCTCCAAAGGGTTAGAAAAATGACCCAGCGGTGTTGGTGTATAATGAGGCGGAGCCGTATTCACCCGAGGGGGTCCCATATCTCGCGGTTGAGCCAGTCCCCCAGCCCCGGGTGTTGTGACCTGGTTTGCCTCTGGTGGGTTGCTGGGACCAGCCCCGGGTGTGTGGAAAAGATTCCTAGGATCATAATTCAGGGGCAGGCGTGATTGAGTCTTCTGGTGCCTTCTCCTCATGACTCGTTTGACGAGTTCACATTCATCGAAAGATGAAAAGCCTCTGATTGAAGCTGCTGCGCCCGAGCGTCCAAAGCCGCCCGTTCTGCAGCCATTCGGACGTCCTCTGCCGCCAAGTTTTTCCTTGGCTTGAGCTACCTCCCCACGTAACCATGCCACTTCCGCATCATGCTGAGCTTTGTCCGTCGGTTCAACCACAGCGGTCAATAGGGTTGTCATCCTATCCATGAGATCCATCAGCACCTGAGCTGGTGGGAGCGCGGGGTCTCTTGACCCGGCCGCTGTCGATCCGGTGGTTATCGCTGCTGCAGCTGTAGAGTTTTGAATGAGCTGCGTACCAGCCATGAAGTTTCTGGCTCTGTTCGGCTGCTCAAAGGGGTCCAGAATACTGCTGCCATCGGAACAGCCCCCAAGCCCGCCATCCTGTAGTTGATACAATGAATCCGTCTCTCCTGTGGACGACTCGCCGTCAGAGTGGACGGTCGTCTCGCCGCCATCCATGGATCCTTCAGAAAACTCCCCTCCATGGATGCAACCCATGAAGGCACGCCTCACGGCAGGCTGAGTCCGGGCAGGTCTCGCACGCTGAGCCGTTCCGATTAGGTCGGTGCAGATGTCCGGCTCAGGGCCCGGCTCGCTGATCCGGCCGATGAAGACATGGATTCTATCGAAGGGGACCCGGTACCCGTACTCAATTGAGCCGGCGTCGGGGCCCCAGCCTGCGTCGTCGATGTAGAGCTTGTCGCGACGACTCTTGGTCATCCGGCCCATAGCGTATCCCTTGAGCCCTTCGAAGCTGCCCTTCAAGAACTCAAATCCATCATGCGCTGGCCCCACGGTGGGCGCCAACTGTCGTGAAGTTGTCACGGCAGATGTCCTAGTGAAAGGACTTAGTCGTGGAGCAATCGCTACTAGGAAGCTTAAAGGGGTTAATCAGGACAAAGGACACGAGAGGTTTATACTGGTTCGGCCCCTTGCAGTGAAGGTAAAGCCTAGTCCAATTGTTGTTGTATTGCTAGTTTTGTATGACCAAGGAGCGAAATACGCTAGCTTGGCTCTCGATCTATTGTTTCTTGCCCTAAGCAGTCGTCGGGTCGTCCCCTTATATACACGGGTTGACGCCCTGCGGCCTACAGAGTCCAGGCTGGCTCATACAACATGTCCGGCTCAGTGACGTCTTTTACATGCCTTACTTTACAAGTCTTATCATACATGGCGGTTTATACTCATGGGCCTTAAGCCGCCTCTGGGCTTCGGCCTACTACAAACCTTATCATAAACTGTCACCTTGTGTACTCTTCGGGCTTCCTTTAGTTAACCCGTCATTGCTATTGACCCAGCCCCTCCTGGGCGAGTCATTCCTCGTAGTCATATCCCCAACATTAGGCCCCAGGTTGATTTGAACTTTGTTCTTTTCAATCTCCAACACTTAGACGAAATCCATCTTCCGTTGTTTTATAAAAGCTCTAGAACCCGCCATGACGTCATCTTCAAAAATTTGGAAACCCGCCATGACGTAATCTATAATGGATCCTTATCTTAAATGCTTTCCAAGAATCGGGGCGTCCATTTAGCTGGATAATCATTACTTTTAGCATTCCTTGATTTTTGCGCTTGCCTGTTCAACTATCTCCTTATAAATAGGCACGGCCGGTCCATCCTCTTTCTTCTTCTTCCTTCTCTTGCACCCACTTTGCTGCTCGAGCTCCGCCGCCGAAGCGATCACTGTCATCCTCAACTTTGGCCGCTGCATCACCCTGAGCTTGTCCAGAGAATGGCGACGACCCTCCACAGCAGATTTGCGTCCATAAGTTCTTACCTTTTCGCACCTTTAGATCCGCATTAGGGTTTGCGAGTTCGTCGGTGTTCTTTGTTGTTCATCCTGGATTCATCATAGTTTCTCCACCGCATCCTCATTCGATCCAAAAGAAATATGGAACTCCTGTGGTAGTTGTTTTGCATCCATTTTGGATCTAGTAGATCTTCTTTTCTTGCACAAGGGCCTCCCCAGACTGAATAACTCCTCTGCACTAGTTTTTTAGGTCTAAATTTTTTTTCTTTTCTGAACCATCTTGATCCAAAATAATAGCAACAGCTTGTGAAACTTGTTTATCTCAGTACTTAGTCAATTCTGTCCCTGGCAACTTTCGAATATCTTTAATCATGGCGGCTTATGTCAGGACCCCGATCCTAAGTCACACCGATCTAGCATGTAACACTTCATATCACTTTGCGGCCTCACGCACGGTATTCCCACGGGTGCCACCTTACCTGGCCCGGGACCGTTTGCGCCTTTTGGCTCATGTATATGATAGTGTCGCTAGCATCCATATGACAGAGAACCCGGGCCGACATGACTAGTCGTGAACCCAAAGTGGCACTAACTTACGGGGACAAGCATACATAAATCAACGAGCGTGCGAATCCGGGCTGTAGCACTGGGCTAACAGGACTCCGGTGAACCGGGCTGTAGCAGGCTAGACAGGACACCAGATGTCACCGCATGACATTTCCCCGAAGGGACAGACACAGGAACGAAGTGAGTCACATGCCGGCCAGTCAAGTGTTCCGGAGCAGTAGTGCTGGGCTAGGAGGACTCCGGTGAACCGGGCGGTAGCGGACTACTATGGCTCATGGAAGCACAAGACTATTTCCCCATAAGAGAGGCTACCAATGATAAACAACTAGGTTGTCGGATCCCACACATACCAAGCATTTAAAATCATACACACAATATGCTTGATATGTGTAAATACAACATGGCATCACAACAAGACTCTATGACTCAAAGTATTTATTCATTAGTCTCCGAGGAGCCAAGCATTACAAACATGGGTCTCATGACCCCAACATATAGAGCATACAAGCAACAAGCACATGCGGAAGCTTAACATGTCTGAGTACAGACATCTACAAATGAAAAAGGCTGAGAAGCCTGACTATCTACTAGATTCTACCGAGGGCACAAGATTGTAGCTGAGGTAACAATCTAAACGTCGAAGTCCACGTGGAACTACTAGTGAGACTGAAGTCTCTCTGCAAAACATAAATTAAGCAAACGTGACTACAAATGTACCCAGCAAGACTTACATCAGAACTAACTACATATGCATCGGTATCAACCAAGGGGGTGGTGGAGTTTAACTACAGCAAGCCAGCTTTGACTCAGTGGCTAACCTGAACTACGACTGCAAGCAACTCTTTGAGATGGTGCACACGAGTCCACATATTCACCAATCAATACACCACTATGGATCTGCTCCCGTCTCCCTACGAGAACGCCATCCATAGCACTCACGCTTATCTTGCGCATTTTAGAGTATCCACTTTCACTTGTCTATGAACTGTACAGGCAACCAAGTAGTCCTTTACCGCGGACACGGCTATTCGAATAGATGATGTTAACCCTGCAGGGGTGTACTTCTTCATACACGCTTTCACCACTTATCGTCGTTTACACGACATGTACTTGGCAACCTTCAAGCGGAAGCCCAACGATGGTGTCGGCCACGGCCTACCTAAACACTCAAGTCTCTAGTCCAGGTTTATCACCTATCCAGGTTCCATCCGCAGGGAGTCCGGCCGAGGTTTCCACATACGGCCCCGAACGATGTGTACAAGGTTCCGAGACACCAAACGGGCGCCCGGCATACCCGGCCACGGTGTATCTACCGCATCATAGCCCACACCTAGGGTTAGCGCTACGCACGGCCACAACCACATAACCTATAAACACCAGAAACTAGTTGCAACTCCTGGACAAAGGACTAGGGTGGTTAAGAAGCCGAGAGGGTCAATTAAGGATCGCAATGCATGGTAGTAGCTGGTTCTTGAATCACACATACAGATCTCAGTTCATAAGGATGGCCTCGATGAAACAACCCACCATGTACTCCTACATGGCCTCTCGCTGATACCTTTACCAAAACATGTTCAACACACTTAGCTCACACACAGTAGGACATGTTCACAACTTTCCAATTCATCCCCGATGAATCAGACCTATCACAACTCTAAGAAATAGCAGGCATGACAAACAAGCATGAATGAGTGGACACATCAGGGCTCAAACAACTCCTACTCATGCTAGTGGGTTTCATTTATTTACTGTGGCGATGACAGGTCATGTAGGGGAAAGAGGTTCAACTACCGCAGCTTGTAACAGTTGAATCATTGTTGTCCTAATGCAGTAAAAGAGAGCAGGAGTAAGAGTGTGGGATTGTATCGGAATGAACAAGGCGGTTTTGCTTGCCTGGCACTTCTGAAGAAAGTATAACTCTTCATCGGTGTCATCGATCACAGCGTCGGAACATACGTCTACCGAGGGGGGACAATTACCGGCAAACAAGGAAGAACACAATCAATGCAATGCAACAATATGATGCATGATCATAACATGGCAATATGCTGTGTTTCGAGCTAATGCAACTAGCGACATGTTAAATGGAGTTGGTTTGAACCTTAGGTTCAAATTCAAACTCCATATGTGAGGGTTTAAATGCCATTTATATGATTTGGCCCAAACAGCAGCCATAAGTTGGTCCAACATGCATGAAAATGGTACATTTGGATAGATTGGATTTTTCTGATCATTTTTCATATATAATTTATTTCATTTGGAGTTACGGTTTATTTGCTATGAATTTTAGAAGTTTTAACCATTTTCTGAAATAAATAAATCATTAATGATTTATTTAAAATCCCAGAAAAGCATTACTGCATCAGCCTGATGTCAGAATGACATCATCAGGTCAACAACGTCAGCCCAGGTCAAACCTGACGCTGGGACCCACTGGTCAGTGACTAGGCTAATTAACAGAGACTGTTTGTGCTAATTTAATCCTAACTAAAAGTGTCAGTGGGGCATGGGCCCACATGTCAGTGACTAGGGAGGGTAGTTAGTGACCTAATTAGTTTTAGCCTAATTTGACACGTCAACCGGCCGAGGTTAGGCCGCCATCGACCTCGATCGATGGCGGACGCTCGCCGGACTTGAGCTACAAGCGGCGGATGGACTCGCGGAGACCACCGGGGCGTAGCCCGTGCTGTCCCGTATCCAGAGGAGCAGGTGGGTGGTCTCATGGGCGCCGAAGCTCGCCGGAACGAAGCTTGAGGCGGTGGCTGGAGTTCGACGTTAGCGGGTTAGGCGCTACGGTGCACGGTAGGGGGAGATGTTGGTGTCTATGAGCTTCTGGAGACGTGTTGAGCATGATGGGATGCTCGGACGCGAGCGGCGCCCGCTCTAGCCACAGTGGCTTCATGAACGGCGGCGAGGAGCTCTCGGCTCCGACGTCTAGTGCGGCTAGGGAATGAAGACGAGCTCGGGTAGCAGGGGGAAATACGGCGGGGCTCACAGCGGGGTCGAAGCGGAGCTCAGCAGACTCGGGGAGGCGACGAAGACGGCGAATCAGACAGCTGCATCCGGCGGCCGTGGTCGGGGAAGAAGGCCACATGCATCGTCTTGGGGCCATCCTGGCTCGTGTACCTCGGCTAGGAGGGAGAAGAGGTTGCGGCGGAGCCTCTGAGAGCATCGGTGAGGCGAGGCAGTGGCTGTGGCCAAGGTGGTGCTTGTCGGCGGCGACGGCTGCGCGTAAGAGAAACAAAGGAGGGGAGGGAGAGCAAGGAGTGAGGGAGAGAAGAGAGGGGTCCAGAGCGGCAACGAGGGAAGGATCGGGGCCCCAGGTGGAAGCAGGAGGTGGAGCTCGAGTGCGCGCATCGACACAGTATCGGGCCAGGTGGTTGTGCCAGGTAAGCTGGCCCAAGTGGCTTCTCTCTCTCTTATTTCTATTTTTGTTTTGTTCTTTTATTTATGTAAATTTGTTTAAATTTGGTTTTCAAACCAAATCACTTTCAAAAATTCTGGAAATAGTTATGGGCACTAAATGAATTATTCCAGAGGCCCTCAACTAATTCCAAAATTGTTGGAGCATTTAAAAAATATTTATAGTACTTAAATGTCACATCCCTAGTTCTTGTATGACCTAGACTAGCTAGTAATTTGTGCATCATGTTTAAATTCCATTTAAATTTGAAATGGGGATTTGTGAAACCCTCAGAAATCATTTCTGTAAATGACCCAGATAAAAAGTGCTCCAAAAAAGACCAAGAAAATGTTCATGTTGCTCTCTGAAAATATTGGTCAGAGGTAAAATTCACATCAATAATTTTAGGAGCCCATAAATATTTATTTTGGCCTTTTGGAATTAATACAGTAATTATTTGCCTTGGATATATATATATGTGATATATTTTATATATGTCCAAAAATTCTCATTTTTGCTGAGGGGCTTTGGAATAACCCCTTAGGTCCCTGCAAACATTGTCAGAAGAAAATAAAATGATTTAGTATTTTACTAAATCAGAACAAATGCCAGAAAAATAGAAAACAGAAAACAAAAAGGAGAGAGATAAAGCATTTTACCTGGCTTACGTGGCACCCCAGCCGGCCCAGCACTGTAGCTGGCACAGCCCAGCCGTCGCACCGTCTTCAACCTCTTGCCAGTAGGCAGGAGGGCGTGTGTTTTGCGTGCGCATGCACGCGCTGCGGCCACCTCCTCTCTCCCTGCCTTCCTGGACTTCCCTCGCGTCACCACGCAGCCTCCCCGACACCCTCTAACTCTCCCCCATGCTTCTCCTCTCATCTGATCTCTCTGCGCAGCACCACCGAACGCCAAAATCACCGCCGCTCGCCGCTGCCGCGGCCACAGCCATCTCCTCACCTCTCTGTCGTGTCCACCAGCACCGCCGTTGAGCTCCGCCTCCCCAAGCCGAAGGAATCGAGCCCGGACGCCCTGCATCACCTCCACGCCATCGTCTTCAACCTCGGGTTGACCGAGATCGCCGCCGCCGTCTCGTCGCCCCCAGGCCTTCCCCGAGCCCGCTGACCATTCCGTCGCCTCCGCTGTGAGCTCCTCTTCTTGTTCCCCCTCTTCCTGAGCTCGTTTATGCCCCGCAGCCGTCGCCCCCTTGTCGTCCGAACCCGCTGCCGCCCGAGCTCATCGCTGGTGATGCTCCGGTGGCCTTTCCATCACCATGACCTATCCAACACACTCGTGCACGCACGTAGTTGCTGCCTCGCTGCTCTCTTTGCTCGTCCGCTTGCTCTAGCTGCAGCTGCCCTACACGCCAAACTCAGGCCACCGCCGCGAGCTTGCCTCCGGCGAGCTCGAGCCACCTCAGCCCCTGCCCGTTTGCACAAATGGATGCGGGCGAGTCCTAGCTCCACATAGATGCCCTCCGCCGGCCATTTGGTTGCCGGAGGAGGAATCCCGAGCCCCTCCGCCGTCTCTGGCCTTGCCGGCGATGAGCGCCGGGTCAACTCCGGCGTGGGTTGACCCCCATAGCCCAGTTTGACCTCCCCCCTTTCTCTCACTGACTTGCGGGCCCCGCCCGACTAATTACCTTAGTTAGCACTAATTAACTAACTAGGTTAGCTGCTACGGTCACAGACTAGTGGGCCCTGCCCAGTTAGTTAGGACTAACTAACTTAGTTAGTTGACTGGGTCACTGACTAGTGGGACCCACTGGTCAGGTTTGACCTGGTCAGCCCCGTTGACTCGCTTACGTCATGCTGACGTAGAGCTGACGCAATAATTGAATTCTGGAATTATTTTAACTCAGGAAATTCCAGAATATTTGCCTAAACTTTAAAAAATCATAGAAATTCAACCGTAGCTCAGAATGAAATAAATTATATATGAAAAATTATCAGGAAAATGCAAGGAATCCATCTATGCTAGCTACATGCATGAAGAACCAACTTATACATGCTGTATAAGTGAAAACATAATATGGGCATTTTAAATGCTTCATTTTGAATTGCATTTGAATCTTTGATTCAAATGGGCTTCAACCAACTTGGTAGCATCTTGCATTAGCCCAAACACTAGCATTTGCACATGTCATGTTCATGTATCATTTTGTTGCATTTGTTTGTGTGTTGATCACCGGCACCGTTTCTTCTTGATAGGTTCCACTCCGGAAGGTGTTCCCGAGTGCCTGTCAGAGGAGCCGTACCCCTTCATCATTCTATCAGGCAAGCAAACCCCCTTGAGCACCTCGATAAATCCCACTCTCTCGCTCTTGCTCCTTATACTGCATTAGGACAACAACGATTCAACTACTACTTTTCTGCTACGGTAGTTGAACCCAATCCTCTGCATGACCTATCATTGCCATAGTAAATCGTTGAAACCCACTAGCATGAGTAGGAGTTGCTTGAGCCTTGATGTGCCTACTCATCCATGCTTGTTTTCTTTATGCCAGCTATGCTTAGAGTTGTGTCAGGTCTGATTCATCGGGAATGAATCGGAGTGGTGAACATGTCCTACAGATAAAAGGCTAAGTGTGTGAACACGTTTTGGTAAAGGTAGCGATGAGAGGCCATGTAGGAGTACATGGTGGGTTGTCTCATTGGAACCGTCCCTAAGCACCGAGTTCCATGTATGTTATCCCAGTCCAGTTACTACCACACATTGGGTTCCGGTTATCCGTCCCCTCTCGGCTTATTAATCCACTTGATCTCTGTCCAGGAGTCGCAACTAGTGTCTGGCATTTGTAGGTAGTGCTACTTGTCTACCAGGTGGTGTCCGACGGGACGGGCTTGGGACAGACTAGGCACTGTGGCATGGTGTACCAAGTGGCACCCGGATGGTGGGCTTGGGAAACCTGCACACATTGTTTGGGGCCGTGAGCGACACCCCGGCCGGATCTCCTTGTGGATGGAACCTGAATAGGCGATAAACCTGGATGAGAGCCTCGTGTGGTTAGTCAGGTCGTGGCCGACACCCTCGCCCAGCTTCCGTTTGAAGGTTGCTGAGGTACATGACGTGTACAGGGCTATAAGTGGCAAGAGCATGTGCGAAGAAGTACACCCATGCAGGGTCAACATTATCTATTCGAATAGCCGTTTTCCTTGGATATGGAAACTTGGAGGACTTATGTAGTACATCGTCAACTTTAAGTGGATACTCTAAAATACGCAAGATAAGCGTGAGTCTATGGATGGCCTTCTCGTAGGGAGACGGGAACGGATCCATAGTGGAGTATTGATATGGTGAATATGTGGACTCATGTGCGTCTTCTCACCTCAAAGAAGTTTCTGATACTCGGAGTATAGGTTAGCCAGTGAGTCAAAGCTGGCTTGCTGCTGTTAAAACTCCACCACCAACTTTGTTGATAATGTTACATATGTAGATAGTTCTGATGTAAGACTTGCTGAGTACCTTTGTACTCACGTTTTCTTATTTATGTTTTGCAGTTGGTTGCACTAGTGACTTCGACAAGTAGTTTGTATCCCAGCTATGATCTTGTACCCTTGGGAGGGTCGTGTTTAGTCAGGCTTCTTAGTTTTTTCCTTTTGTAGTTGTTTGTACTCAGACATGTAATGCTTCCGTTGCTTGAATGATCTGAATGATGGGTCAAGAGACCCCTGTTTGTATTGAGTGCTATGTGGCTCTTCTCGGCCTTTATCTATATGAGTTTGAGTTATGTTGTGATGCCATGTTGTACAGCACATACTTGCATGTTATGCGTACGTGTAACGTGTATTGCTATGTGTGGGATCCGACAACCTAGTTGTTTATCCCTGGTAGCCTCTCTTATGGGGAAATGTAGTCTTGTGCTTCCATGAGCCATAGTAGTCCGCTACATCCCGGTTCACCGGAGTCCTGCTAGCCTAGCACTACTGCTCCGGAACACTTGACTGGCCGGCATGCGATTCACTTCGTTCCTGTGTCTGTCCCTTCGGGGAAATGTCACACGGTGGCATCCGGAGTCCTGCCTAGCCTGCTACAGCCCGGGTTCCCGGAGTCCTGTTAGCCCAGTGCTACAGCCCGGATTCATATGATGTTGACCTACATGCTCAAGGTTGATTCATGTATGCCTGTCCCTGTAAGTTAGTGCCACTTTGGGTTCACGACTAGTCATGTCGGCCCGGGTTCTCTGTCATATGGATGCTAGCGACACTATCATATACGTGAGCCAAAAGGCACAAACGGTCCCAGGCCAGGTAAGGTGGCACCCGTGGGAATACCATGCGTGAGGCCGCAAAGTGATATGAAGTGTTACATGCTAGATCGGTGTGACTTAGGCTCGGGGTCCCGACAATGTTGGTATCAGAGCCTGACTGACTGTAGGATTACCAAGCCAAAGTGGTCGAAGTTGAGTCTAGAAATGCTTTAGTTATATAAGGGAATTGATTGTGGAAGGGAATGTAAGGCTCTTTTTACTCCTTTACCTCATGTCATTCTTTCTGAGTCAGCCTCTTCTTTTCTATGAGGGTTAAGGCCTAGGCTTCTCCTCTATCTCTCATGATGACGTGTTACTAAACCATAAAGTCTTAGGATTGTTGGGTTTGTGTCTCTGTTCAGTTCTACTACTTCCGTGTTTCCTCAGTTTGACCCAGAACCTTGATATTATGATGCTGAATGATTATGCTATTCCTTTGATGAATGTCTCAAAATCTTTTTGAGCATTTACAGCCGTTATGCTGCCGAAAGTGTCCTAGGATTTCAAGAGTTTCCAATGCTTTTGCATTACATTCCGCATCCTTATGTCGATGCTAATTCCATCCTTGTTTCCTTGGTTTCTGTGCCAGTATGTTGTCTGCTAACCGAGGTTCAGTTGCTCATAGCAAGAACCACGGAGATGGTAGGGACGAGGGTCCTCCTGACTAGCCTTTGAGGGCAGAGTTCTTGTTAGCATCTGAGAGGAACAAGCGTGAGACTAACCGCTTGCTGGCATAGATTGAGAAGAACACCGCACATCAGCGTAAGAAGTTGATTTCCATCACCGACTTCATTGGTCTGAAACCACCCACCTTCCATCACTCCATTGAGCCACTCGATGCAGATGACTGGCTCCGAAGCATCACTCACAAAGTTGCATTCTGCGAACGTAGCTGAATGTGACAAGGTCACCTATGCTACCTATCACCTGGAAGGTCCTGCTAGTATTTGGTGGCAGAGCTATGAGGCTATCACTGGTAGAAAAAGGGCTTGTTGTCCCGGTTCGTGAGGGCCTTTAGACCCGGTTCCTGAACCGGGACTAAAGTGTCGGTACTAATGCCCTGTCCCTTTAGTCCCGGTTCAATCCAGAACCGGGACTGATGGGCCTCCACGTGGCCTATGCGCGGAGCCCAGGCAGGAGACCCTTTGGTCCCGGTTGCTGGCACCAACCGGGACCAATAGGCATCCACGCGTCAGCATTTCTGTGGCTGGGGTTTTTGTTTTTTTTGAAAGGGG
>NC_041390.1:601151637-601157651 GCF_002162155.2 Triticum dicoccoides | reverse complement strand
TGGGGGTTTTGGGGGTTGGGGGGGGGGGTTAAATTAGGTGTTTCATATATTGCGTTAGCTAGCTATAATTAATAGAGAGAAGTGTCCTCTCTTATGTCCGTGCTTGGTCGACGCTACGTACTATACATACGTATAGAGAGGACTAGACAAGCTAGCTAGCTAGTAAGCAAACAAAGGAAACAGAAGATCGTCATGAACATATATGCATACAGAGAGAAGTGATATCGGCCACCTCTCCTTCTCCGAGAGATTGGTCGAACAACAAGTTCTCGTATATCTATCTGACACTACCAGCTACATATATACAATAATTATCTCTTACAAATATAATCATACGGACTCATGGTCCACATAGTATTCTCCGTCTTTAGCGATCACGTGGTCAAGAAAGAATGCCGCCAATTCCTCTTGAATTGCTCGCATGCGAGCTGGTGCTAGGAGTTCATCCCGCTTCCGAAACATCTAATTTGAAGAAGGGGGTCAATACATATATATATATGAATGAATGAAACTCAACACAAATGATGGTAATAAAATAAAATTGTGAATGTTGTTATTTACATACTTCATATTGTTCGTCAGAGTACCCGCCCCGCTCACAGGTCGTGTGGCGGATGGACTCGCAGACGTAGTATCGACAGAAATCATTCCCTTGTTCCTGCCACAACCACTTTACAAGAAATAGAGGTCAATCAAACTGATAAGCAAGAATGCTAAATGGTATTGATGAAACTAGCGCTTGAATCACTAGGAGATGCGCGGAACATGCTACTATAGTACTTACTTTCGGGTGTCTAAATTCCAGCTCCTTCGGCAGTCCCGAAACTTTTCTGGTGAATTTTCTCCAAACCCTGCCGGACAAAGAAAACAATTACTTGATATCAGGAAATGAACAAAGTTGCTGATATGGTGGATAATGATCGATTTAACTTCTTTAGGATTTCAGTCATGTCCGCATACTCCTGGGGATCTCTTCGTTTAGAGTCCAAGACGGTTACTAATCCCTGCTCAAGCCTAATCTCTAGGAGAATATAGTGGAAACTGCACACGCATGCATAACTCATCAATTATATTACTATAACCTGGACTAATATATAAGGGAAACCGAATATGCACAAGACAGTAACACTCACTTGAAGTTGTAAGGAAAGAGTATTATATCTTTGTTTTCATTTTTTTGAATGATCGTAGCGAGTTGGCCTCGGTATCTTCGGGACGATGTTCAACCTCAGTTGCATCTATGAGATATGTGTTAATGAACCCAATATCACAGATTTGTCTTTTCTTCAATTCGGTGATCTTCAATCTGCATAATATAGTGAGGATAATTATAAATACATGCAATGAAAGAGATGAGCTATATAGAGAGACTTAATGACAGAAGTAGTAGTACTTACAGACAGTAGCAGGTGATCGTTGTTTTATCGAGGGCCAATTGATTGAAAAACTGATAGAACTCCTGAAATGGAATAGGCAACAGTTCAATTCCAACGAGGTCATGCTCTGGTTTAACTCTCGCATACAAAGTACTCCTCCCCCCAGACTCTCTGCAGATTTTCAAGTACCAATCATGTAATCTTTGCATCATCGTTGTTAAAGATTTTTCATCTTTGACAAGAGGCTTCCCGTACTCGTATCTGTGTATCTGCACCTCCATGGGATCATAATGTACATCGTCGGGCAGGTAATCGTCAACATTGCCATAACCGGGCACCATCCTCGGATCGACGATGTCGCTAGGCACCTTGAGCGGGGGGGCACGATTGCTTCACTTGTTTTCCGAGCTGGGCAATTTGTTTCCCAGCTGCTCGTCGTTCTTTCAGCCTTTGATCACTGACTGTACTTCCCGACCGCTTCGCTTCGGCCCATGTCTTTGCAATAATGCGCTCATAGTTGCCTTTCGGCGGAGACTTGGGTGGTTTTGACAGGGCAGCCAGAGTGCGCTTCACTTTCACTGGATCTACCTTCTCCTCCGGAGGTGGATGTCTCTTTGCTTTCAACCCTTGAAATCAGTCATCCACTTTGGTTCGCGCGATCTTCGCGTTCTCCTCTGGGGTCCTCTCGTACGGTAACTTCTGTGGACTCTTCAGAGAAGGACCGAATCTGTATGTCCTCCCGCCTATGGTTGTACTGCTAGACGTCGGCCGAGCAGACGAAGCGGATGTCTTCTTTACTTGCTTACGAGGTGGAGGAGAAGGACTACGACGCGTCAGAGTAGCTGCTGGAGCGGTGGCGGGTCTCTTCCGCCCTTGCTGATGAGGCGGAGAAGGAGGAGGCTGGCTGCTCGGGCGCGCCGGCGCAGGCAGAGTTCCACCACGCGCCGGAGAAGGAGCCGGCCGAGGGCCCTGATCGTCACTCGCCGGAGGAGGAGGCGGAGTGCCCTGACTCGCCGGAGGAGGAGGAGGAGGAGGCAGAGGCGTCCAGTTCGGAAGGTTGATGAGCTCCTTCCGCCATAGGCATGGAGTCTTCAGAGCAGACCCCAGCCGAGTCTCCCCTTCACCGGTAGGGTGGTCAAGCTGGAGGTCCTCAAATCCCTCCGTTATTTCATCCACCATCACCCTAGCATATCCTTCTGGAATCGGCCGGCAGTGAAAAGTTGCGCCGGGTTCAGTAGGATAAACAGAGCCTACAGCCGCCTTGACCTTCAAATTCATCCATTGCGTCATAAGGTGGCAATTTTGAGACTCCGTGATAGCATCCATGGGATAGCTGGCAGGAGCCGTCAAGGCATGCTCCGGCTGAAGCAGCTCGGTGGAAACCATGCTGCTTCTGCGCTGAGATGGCGGGGTAGCTTCAGGGGAAGCTTCGGCAGTACGTTTGCTGCAATTTGCTTCTCGTTCCTCTATCGCGTCTGCCCTTGCTTGCAGCGCCTGCATTTGGGTCTGCTGCACTTTTTTCCTCCTCTCATGGGATTTGTAACCGCCTGCGTCCGGAAACCCAACCTTCCACGGAATGGAGCCTGGCGTGCCTCGTGTCCGTCCATGGTGCTTAGGATTCCCGAGGGCCATTGTGAGCTCGTGGTTCTCTCTGTCTGGAAAGAACTTCCCTTCCTGCGCTGCTTCGATATACTGCTTAAGCTTCCTGACTGGTATGTCCATTTGATCGTTCATCCAAATGCACTTCCCTGTTACAGGGTCCAAGGTTCCGCCAGCCCCGAAGAACCAAGTCCGGCAACGGTCTGGCCAGCTAATTGTCTCTGGTTCGATCCCTTTATCAACCAGATCATTCTCAGTCTTGGCCCACTTAGGCCGGGCTACGAGGTAGCCACATGACCTCGTGCGATGGTGAAGCTTCTTCTTCGCAGCATTTTGCTTGTTTGTCGCCGACATCTTCTTACTCTTTTCCGATGTCTTGTGGGCCACAAATGCGGGCCAGTGATCTCTGATCTTCTCATATCTGCCCTTGAATTCTGGTGTCTCATTATTTTCGCCAAACTTATTCAGCTCTTTCTTCCACCTCCTGAATAGTTCTGCCATCCTCTTAAGAGCAAAAGACTTGATTGATTGCTCTTTAACTGGGTTCTCTGGATTATCCTCTGGCGGTAGGGTGAAATTTGACTTCAGCTCAGTCCAAAGATCATTTTTCTGCATATCATTGACATAAGACACCTCAGGGTCTTCTGTAGCCGGCTTAAACCATTGCTGGATGCTTATCGGGATCTTGTCCCTAACCAGAACCCCGCACTGAGCAACAAATGTGTTCTTTGTTCGGATGGGTTCAATCGGTTGGCCATCGGGTGCGATTGCTATGATCTCAAACTTTTCATCCGAGCTCAACTTTTTCTTCGGGCCTCGTCTCTTTACCGAAGTTGTGCTCGATCCGGAGGGCTAGAAAAAAGAACAAAGACTTAATTAATATGTGTACATACCAAAACAATGAATGCATCAATCAGCTAGTCAGCATAGGCTTAACTAATATATATACCTGGCTGGACTCGGTTCGGTCACCGGAGCCGTCATCATGGTCTCCTTCTTGCACCGGCATTGGGTCACCGGAGCCGTCCTCATGTTCTTCTTCTTGCACCGGCATTAGGTCACCGTAGCCAGCTTCTTCACCCTCTCCTTCCAGACCATCGGTGTCGTTGAGAAACAAAGAGACGGCATAATTCCTTCTGCGATTATGTCCCTCAACAACGCTTCTTTTGCTTCATCTCGGGCGGTGTTCATAGTTTCTACAAATATTTACAACATGGCAATTATTATTCAAACATGACAGATGTATATATTAGTGCCAAATGTAGAACTAGCTACCTAATCATAGTAAGGAATCATATATATTAATTAGTGGCCTCGACGCTGCTTCTCTAGGGTTTGGGGTGGCCTCGACAACGCTTCAAGGGTTTGGGGTGGCCTCGAGAACGCTTCAAGGAGGGGGTAATATCGACCCCGCCCCCACGTGTTGAAGCTATCGGGAGGGGGTATATATTGACAACGACGACACTACATCTATATGTCCCTCGACGACCCTCGTTCCCGATAAAAAAAGAGAAAGAAGAAGAAAAAAAAGAGGAGAAGAAAGAATAGAGGAGAAGAACTCCTCTATTCTTTCTTCTCCTCTTTTTTTTTTCTTCTTGCTCTTCTTTTTTTATCCTCTTCTTCCTCTCATGTTTGAGAGGATCGCCGAGGGTCGGGACGTTGCCTAGTGTCAAAGGATTCAACAAAACCATGTCTTCATCATTAGGCAAAAGTAACAGGTGCATGATGGTACGAAGCTCTCCAAAGTTATTTTGGAACGGAGTCCTAGATAGGATAATTCGCTTTTTGGTACAAAGTTCAGCAAGAACCTTCCAAATATCGTTATTTGGAAGGCCTTTGCTGAAATTCATACAAAAAGGCAAATTATCCTATCCGGGACACCATTCCAAAATAACTTTGGAGGACTTCGTCATGCCCTGGTTACTTCCGGCTAATGATGAAGCCATGGATTTCTTCAATACTTTGACAGTAGGAAATCTCTCTCTCGACCCCTCGGCGATCCTCGACCCCTCGAACCCTCGACGACCCTGGAACCCTCGACCCCTCAGCGATCCTCTTCTTCCTCTCATGTTCGAGAGGATCGCCGAGGGGTCGGGAGGTTGCATAGTGTCAAAGGATTCAACAAAACCATGTCTTCATCATTAGGCGAAAGTAACAGGTGCATGATGGTACGAAGCTCTCCAAAGTTATTTTGGAACGGAGTCCTAGATAGGATAATTTTCTTTTTGGTACAAAGTTCAGCAAGAACCTTCCAAAAATCGTTATTTGGAAGGCCTTTGCTGAAATTCATACAAAAAGGCCTTTGCCGCCGTTTCTCGCCCTTTGGTCCCGGTTGGTGGCACCAACCGGGACTAAAGGGGGGCATTGGTCCCGGTTGGTGCCACGAACCGGGACCAATGCCCCCTTTAGTCCCGGTTGGTGCTACCAACCGGGACCAATGGCCTTGTGCTGCCCCGCGCCTAAAAGTTTAGTCCCACCTCGCTAGTTGAGAGGGCTCGGGAGTGGTTTATAAGCGCTGTTGCGCCCACCCTCCCGAGCTCCTCTCAACTGCAGGCTTTCGGGCCTAATCTGTCACTGCAATGCCTGTGGGCCTACTGGGCCTGCTGCGGGCCTACTGGGCCTGCTGCGGGCCTAAATCCTGGCCCATGGTAGGGTTTCTAGTCATATTCAGGCCGTGGTGGCCCAGTAGGTGGCATTTTTTTGTTTTTTTGTTGCTTTATTTATTTTTCTTTTGTTTTTTGCTTTATTTTTTAATTCTTTATGCTTTTAGTTTAGAAAAATTATAAACTTTTTGTTAATGCCATTAGTTTTCAAATTTAAAAACACTTTTTTGGTTTTTTTGTTTTCTTTGTTGTTTTATTTATTTTATTTTGTGATTAACTTTACTATAAAAATAGTTTTTTCCTGTTTTTTTGATTTGTTTTTTGCATTATTTATTTTCTTTTGTTTTTTTGCTTTAATTTTTAATTCTGTTTGCTTTTTGGTTAGAAAATTATAAACTTCCTGTTAGTGCCATTAGTTTTAGAAAAATTATAAACT
>NC_041390.1:601114367-601151220 GCF_002162155.2 Triticum dicoccoides | reverse complement strand
TTTTTTGTTTTCTTTGTTGCTTTATTTATTTTATTTTGTGATTAACTTTACTATAAAAATAGTTTTTTCCTGTTTTTTTGATTTGTTTTTTGCATTATTTATTTTCTTTTGTTTTTGCATTAATTTTTAATTCTATTTGCTTTTAGGTTAGCAAAATTATAAACTTTCTCTTAGTGCCATTAGTTTTAGAAAAATTATAAACTTTCTATTAGTGCCATTAGTTTTCAAATTTGAATAGTTAAAATTTGAATTCTTTGAAAATTGTTTGAATTACAAGTTTGTGATTAACTTACTAAAAAAATGAGAATAGATGCGCTTATAGAGAAAACTTGATGCACTTCGTGTACAAAATGGACAATCACTTTCAAATGAACTCTGAAAAAGTTGAAAGTTGGGATGGTATCATAATTTCACCCACATAGCATGTGCATGTACAAAACGGACAATGGTAGCATGTTCGTGTGTTACAAAGTTGGCATGGTATCATCATAATAGTTGCGGGAGAAAGTCTTCACTTTTTCTTCGCTTGTGTCATTTGCTTATTGCGCCGTAACCATGGATAATCTTCATTGTTTATCAGGATGCTTGGGTCAGCCTTGACATTGAAGGGAGGAATTTCATGAAACTTTTCATAATCTTCAGACATGTCTGTCTTGCCGTCCACTTCCAGGATGTCCCTTTTTTCCTGAAAGAACTATGTGGCGCTTTGGCTCATCGTATGATGTATTCGCTTCCTTATGTTTCCTTTTTCTCGATTTGGTAGACATGTCCTTCACATAGATAACCTGTGCCACATCATTGGCTAGGACGAACGGTTCGTCAGTGTACCCAAGATTTTTCAGATCCACTGTTGTCATTCCGTACTGTGGGTCTACCTGTACCCCGCCGCCTAATAGATTGACCCATTTGCACTTAAACAAAGGGACCTTAAAATCAGGTCCGTAGTCAAGTTCCCATATGTCCACTATGTAACCATCATATGTGTCCTTTCCGCTCTCAGTTGCTGCATCAAAGCGGACACCGCTGTTTTGGTTGGTGCTCTTTTGATCTTGGGCGATCGTGTAAAATGTATTCCCATTTATCTCGTATCCTTTGTAAGTCAATACAGTCAAAGATGGTCCCCTGGACAACAAGTACAACTCATCACAAACAGTGTTGTCACCTCTGAGACGTGTTTCCGACCAACTGCTAAAAGTCCTGATGTGTTCACATGTAATCCAGTCGTCGCACTGCTCCGGGTGTTTGGAGCGCAGACTGTTCTTGTGTTCATCGACATACGGGGTCACCAAGGTAGAGTTCTGTAGAACTGTGTAGTGTGCTTGAGACCAAGAATATTCGTCCCTGCATATTATTGAGTCTCTTCCAAGAGTGCCTTTTCCAGTCAGTCTCCCCTCATACCGCGATTTAGTGAGACCTATCTTCTTTAGGCCAGGAATGAAGTCAACACAAAACCCAATAACATCCTCTGTTTGATGGCCCATGGAGATTCTTCCTTCTGGCCTAGCGCGGTTACGGACATATTTCTTTAGGACTCCCATGAACCTCTCAAAGGGGAACATATTGTGTAGAAATACGGACCCCAGGATGACAATCTCGTCGACTAGATGAACTAGGACGTGCGTCATGATATTGAAGAAGGATGGTGGGAACACCAGCTCAAAACTGACAAGACATTGCGCCACATCACTCCTTAGCCTTGGTACGATTTCTGGATCGATCACCTTCTGAGAGATTGCATTGAGGAATGCACATAGCTTCACAATGGCTAATCGGACATTTTCCGGTAGAAGCCCCCTCAATGCAACCGGAAGCAGTTGCGTCATAATCACATGGCAGTCATGAGACTTTAGGTTCTGAAACTTTTTCTCTGGCATATTTATTATTCCCTTTATATTCGATGAGAAGCCAGTCATGACCTTCATACTGAGCAGGCATTCAAAGAAGATTTTTTTCTCTTCTTTCGTAAGAGTGTAGCTGGCAGGACCTTTATACTGCTTCAGAGGCATGCCATCTTTTTCGTGCAAACATTGTAGGTCCTCCCATGCCTCAGGTGTATCTTTTGTCTTCCCATACACGCCCAAGAAGCCTAGCAGGTTCATGCAAAGGTTCTTCGTCACGTGCATCACGTCGATTGAGGAGCGGACCTCTAGGTCTTTCCAGTAGGGTAGGTCCCAAAATATAGATTTCTTCTTCCACATGGGTGCGTGTCCCTCAGCGTCATTCGGAACAGTAGTCCACCAGGACCCTTTCCAAAGATTACGTAGTGTAAATCATTGACCATAGCAAGCACATGATCACCGGTGCGCATGGCGGGCTTCTTCCGGTGATCTGCCTCGCCTTTGAAATGCTTGCCTTTCTTTCGACATTGATGGTTGGTCGGAATAAATCGATGATGGCCTAGGTACACATTCTTCCTGCATTTGTCCAGGTATATACTTTCAGTGTCATCTAAATAGTGCATGCATGCGTGGTATCCTTTGTTTGTCTGTCCTGAAAGGTTACTGAGAGCGGGCCAATCATTCATGGTCATGAACAGCAACGCCTTAAGGTTAAATTCCTCCTGTCTGTGCTCATCCCACGTACGTACACCGTTTTCATTCCACAGCTGTAAAAGTTCTTCAACTAATGGCCTTAGGTACACATCAATTTCATTGCCGGGTTGCTTAGGGCCTTGGATGAGAACTGGCATCATAATGAACTTCCGCTTCATGCACATCCAAGGAGGAAGGTTATACATACATAGAGTCACGGGACAGGTGTTGTGATTGCTGCTCTGCTCCCCGAAAGGATTAATGCCATCCGCGCTTAAAGCAAACCATACATTCCTTGGGTCCTTTGCAAACTCATCCCAGTACTTTCTCTCGATTTTTCTCCACTGCGACCCGTCAGCGGGTGCTCTCAACTTCCCATCTTTCTTTCGGTTCTCACTATGCCATCGCATCAACTTGGCATGCTCTTCATTTTTGAACAGACGTTTCAACCGTGGTATTATAGGAGCATACCACATCACCTTCACAGGAACCCTCTTCCTGGGGGGCTCGCCGTCAACATCACCAGGGTCATCTCGTCTGATCTTATACCGCAATGCACCGCATACCGGGCATGCGTTCAGATCCTTGTATGCACTGCGGTAGAGGATGCAGTCATTAGGGCATGCATGTATCTTCTCCACCTCCACTCCTAGAGGGCATACGACCTTCTTTGCTGCGTATGTACTATCGGGCAATTCGTTATCCTTTGGAAGCTTCTTCTTCAATATTTTCAGTAGCTTCTCAAATCCTTTGTCATCCACAGCATTCTCTGCCTTCCACTGCAGGAATTCCAGTATGGTACCGAGCTTTGTGTTTCCATCTTCGCAATTGGGGTATAACCCTTTTTTGTGATCCTCTAACATGCGATCGAACTTCAGCTTCTCCTTTTGACTTTCGCATTGCGTCCTTGCACCGACAATGACCCGGCGGAGATCATCATCATCGGGCACATCGTCTAGTTCCTCTTCATCTTCAGCAGCTTCACCCGTGCAGCATCATTGGGCACATCATCTGGTTCCTCTTGATCTTCACCAGCTCCCCCCATTGCAGCATCACCGTATTCAGGGGGCACATAGTTGTCATCATAGTCTTCTTCTTCGCCGTCTTCCATCATAACCCCTATTTCTCCCTGCCTCGTCCAAACATTATAGTGTGGCATGAAACCCTTGTAAAGCAGGTGGGAGTGAAGGATTTTCCGGTTAGAGTAAGACCTCGTATTCCCACATTCAGTGCATGGACAACACATAAAACCATTCTGCTTGTTTGCCTCAGCCGCATCGAGAAACTCATGCACGCCCTTAATGTACTCGCGGGTGTGTCTGTCACCGTACATCCATTGCCGGTTCATCTGCGTGCATTATATATAATTAAGTGTCCAAATAAATAGAAGTTCATCATCACATTAAAACCAAAGTGCATACATAGTTCTCATCTAACAACATATAGCTCTCCAGAGCATCTAATTAATTAAACCATACATTGAAACTATGTAAAACATTTCCATGCGAAAACAAATGCGATCATAATCGCAACCAAGGTAACAATTGATCCAACGGCATAATGATACCAAGCCTCGGTATGAATGGCATATTTTCTAATCTTTCTAATCTTCAAGCACATTGCATCCATCTTGATCTTGTGATCATCGACGACATCTGCAACATGCAACTCCAATATCATCTTCTCCTCCTCAATTTTTTTATTTTTTCCTTCAACAAATTGTTTTCTTCTTCAACTAAATTTAACCTCTCAACAATAGGGTCGGTTGGCATTTCCGATTCACATACATCCTAGATAAAAAAATCTATGTCACGTTGGTCGGCATAATTTTCATAAACAATAAATGAACCAATAGTTATAAAGATAATATACATACCACATCCGAATCATAGACAGGACGAGGGCCGACGGGGGCGGATACCAAAACCATCACACTATATAAGATGCAATAATAAATGTAAGAAAATGATACAAGTATCTATCTAAACATACAAGTAAGAATATTTTTCCTTTCAGAAAGAAGATAAGAACAAGAGGCTCACCACGGTGGTGTCGGTGATGAGATCAGCGCGGGTGATCGACGGCGGTGAAGACGGGGACGGGGCGTGACGGACCGCTAAATCTAGACAAATCTCGAGGAAAATGGAGCTTGGAGGTCGAGCTTTGAGAGGAGAAAGCTTAAGTAGTGTGGCTCGGGCATTCCATCGAACACCTCATGTGCATAGGAGGTGAGCTAGAGCACCACAAAGCCCTCTCCCCCTCGGCCAGAGAAAAACAGAGCACTGGGGTGCTCTGCACGCGAGCGAGGGGTATATATAGGCACCTCATTGGTCCCGGTTGGTGACATGAACCGGGACTAAAGGGGAGCCTTTGGTCCCGGTTCAAGCCACGAACCGGGACCAATGGTGGTGGGCCAGGAGCGAGGCCCATTGGTCCTGGTTCATCCCACCAACCGGGACCAAAAGGTCCAGATGAACCGGGACCAATGGCCCACGTGGCCCGGCCGGCCCCCTGGGCTCACGAACCAAGACCAATGCCCACATTGGTCCCGGTTTTGGACTGAACCGGGACTAATGGGCTGACCCGGCCTGGACCAAAGCCCTATTTTCTACTAGTGTATGCTTCCAGCTGGCCAGATCCCTACCCGGAAGGATTTCGCCGAGGCTTTTCGGGAGCACCACATTCCTTAGGCTCTCATTGACCGCAAGAGGGAAGAGTTCTATAGTTTTACCCAGGCTAAGCTGTCTGTTGATGCTTACTGTAGAGAGTTTGGAAACCTCGCCCGCTATGCTATAGAAGAAGTGTCCACGAACGCCAAGAAGCAGGCTAGGTTCCGGAAGGGTCTCAACCCTAAGTTGCGTCGTGATCTCCACCTGCATAATTGTGATACTTTCCAGGCTCTTGTGAACAAGGCCATTAATGCAGAGACAACTCAGCTCACTTATGAGGAGTCTCGTAAGCACAACCGCGATCTGGGTTCTTCCTCCCGCTCTGGCTCTCAGAAGCGACGGATTTGGATTCCGAACTCAGCGCTTCCACCTGGATATGCACCGAGGCCATCTGAGGGAGTCCTGGATTAGGGGGTGTTCGGGTAGCCAGACTATACCTTCAGCCGGACTCCAGGACTATGAAGATACAAGATTGAAGACTTCGTCCCGTGTCCGGATGGGACTTTCCTTGGCGTGGAAGGCAAGCTTGGCGATGCGGATATTCAAGATCTCCTACCATTGTAACCGACTTTGTGTAACCCTAACCCTCTTCGGTGTCTATATAAACTGGAGGGTTTTAGTCCGTAGGACAACTTCATCATACAACAATCATACCATAGGCTAGCTTTTAGGGTTTAGCCTCCTTGATCTCATGGTAGATCTACTCTTGTACTACCCATATCATCAATATTAATCAAGCAGGACGTAGGGTTTTACCTCCATCAAGAGGGCCTGAACCTGGGTAAAACATCATGTTCCTTGCCTCCTGTTACCATCCGGCCTAGACGCACAGTTCGGGACCCCCTACCCGACATCCGCCGGTTTTAACACCGAAGTTGGTGCTTTCATTGAGAGTTCCTCTGTGTCATCGCTTTTAGGCCCGATGGCTCCTTCGATCATCAACAACGATGCAGCCCAGGGTGAGACTTTTCTCCCAGGACAGATCTTCGTCTTCGGCGGCTTCGCACTGCGGGCCCATTCGCTTGGCCACCTTGAGTAGATCGAAAGCTACGCCCCTGGCCAGCAGGTCAGGTTTGGAAGCCTAAACTACACGGCTGACATCCGCGGGGACTTGATCTTCGACGGATTCGAGCCATAGCCAAGCGCGCCGCACTGTCTCGATGGACATGATATAGCTCTGCCGCCGAACAGTGCCTTGGAGGCCGCACATGCATCGGTTCCGACCATTGATTCGGAGCCTACTGCGCCAATCGAGGATCAGCGGTTGGGCGCTGCCTCAGGGGTTGCGATCTCAGAGGCGATCGAGCCGAACTCCAGCCCCACACTCCGCATGGCCCATGACACTGAGGAGCCGGATTCCTCTCCGAACTCCAAGCCCCCCACGCCCCTGCCGATCGAATCCGATTGGGCGCCGATAATGGAGTTCACCGCCGCGGACATCTTTCAGCACTCGCCCTTCGGCGACATCCTGAATTCTCTAAAGTCTCTCTCTTTATCAGGAGAGCCCTAGCCCGACTACGGTCAGCAAGGTTGGTATACGGGCGATGAAGAAATTCAAAACCCACCCACCACCCACTTCGTAGCCACTGTCGACGACTTAACCGACATGCTTTACTTCGACTCCGAAGACACCGACGGCATGGATGACGATGCGGGAGACAAACAAGAACCAGCACCTGTAGGGCGCTGGAAGGCCACCTCGTCATATGACATATATATGGTGGACACTCCAAAGGATGGAGATGGCGACGGAACAACGGGGGGCGATACCTCTAAGAAACAGCCCAAGCGCCAGCGTCAGCGGCGCCGCTCTAAATCCCGCCAAAGCAAAAACGGTGATTCCGGAACGGAAGATAATACTACTCTGGATAGCACCGAAGAACATCCCCTCCAGCAAGATTCAGCACAGGAGGACAGAGAAGCCAGCCCTCACAAGAGGGTGGCGGACCAAGAGGTTGAGGACGATAATTATACGCCTCCCTCCAAAGACGAGGCAAGCCTCGACGATGACGAGTTCGTCGTGCCAGAGGATCTCGACGAACAAGAGCATTTTGAACGCAGGCTTATGGCCACGGCAAGCAGCCTCAAGAAAAAGCAGCAACAGCTTAGCGCTGATCAGGATTTACTAGCTGACAGATAGACTGAAGTCCTTGCGGCCGAAGAGTATGAACTCGAATGCCCCTCCAAGAGTTACCCAAAGCGCAGGCTGCTACCCCGACTAGAGGAGGAAGCACCTACATCACCAGCGCATGATATGGCCGACCGGCCACCTCGTGGCCGCAACAGAGAGGCCTCATGGCCCTCCACTCGAGCCATGCCCCGACGCTGTGTCAAGCATATTAAGGCACGGGAAAATGCGCCCGACCTGCGCGACATACTGGAAGACAAGGCAAGGCAAACAAGATCGATCTACGGATCGCGTAGGCACCCCACGGCATGTGACGGTGATCGTCACTCCGGATGCAATAAATCCGGCCGAGCCAAACTCAACAGACAAAGCTCCTTCGAGCTGCGTCGTGATATAGTCCAATACAGAGGCGCCGCACACCCACTATGCTTCACAGATGAAGTAATGGATCATAAAATCCCTGAGGGCTTCAAACTCGTAAACATCGAATCGTACGATGGCACAACAGATCCTACGGTATAGATCGAGGATTATCTCCTTCATATCCACATGGCCCGCGGTGATGATCTACACGCCATCAAATACCTCCCACTCAAACTTAAGGGACCGGCCCGGCATTGGCTTAACAGCTTGCCAGCAGACTCAATCAGTTCTTGGGAGGACCTGGAAGCCGCATTCCTTGACAACTTCCAGGGCACTTATGTGCGACCACCGGACGCCGATGACCTAAGCCACATAATTCAGCAGCCAGAGGAATCGGCCAGGCAATTCTGGACACGGTTCCTAACAAAGAAAAACCAGATAGTCGACTGTCTGGACGCAGAGGCCTTAGCGGCCTTCAAGCATAATATCCGTGACGAGTGGCTTGCCCGGCACCTGGGACAGGAAAAGCCGAAATCTATGGCAGCCCTCACGACACTCATGACCCGCTTTTGCGCGGGAGAAGACAGCTGGCTAGCTCGCAGCAACTATTTAACCAAGAACCCTGGTAATTCGAATACCAAGGACAAAAGCGACAGGTCGCATCAGAACAAACAAAAGCGCCACATTAACAGCAACAGCAACGAGGATACGGCAGTTAAATGCCGGATTCCGAGGCTACAAATCCGGTCAACGGAAAAAGCCATTCAAAAGAAATACTCAGGGCCCGTCCAGTTTGGACCGAATACTCGACTGCTTGTGCCAGATACATGGCACCCTCGAAAAGCCAGCCAATCACACCAACAGGGATTGTTGGGTGTTCAAGCAGGCAGGCAAGTTAAGAGCCGAAAACAAAGACAAGGGGTTGTATAGCGACAACGAGGAGGAGCCCAGGCCGCCGAACAACGGTGGACAGAAGGGATTTCCCCCGCAAGTGCGGATGGTGAACATGATATACGCAACCCACATCCCCAAGAGGGAGCGGAAGTGTGCGTTACGGGATGTATATGCGATGGAGCCAGTCGCCCCAAAGTTCAACCCATGGTCCTCCTGCCCGATCACCTTTGATCGAAGGGACCACCCCACTAGCATCCGTCATGGCGGCTTCGCCGCATTGGTTCTAGACCCAATCATTGACGGATTTCATCTCACAAGAGTCCTCATGGACGGCGGCAGCAGCTTGAACCTGCTTTACCAGGATACAGTATGAAAAATGGGCATAGATCCCTCGAGGATCAAGCCCAGCAAAACGACCTTTAAAGGCGTCATACCAGGTGTAGAAGCCAACTATACAGGCTCAGTCACACTAGAAGTGGTCTTTGGATCTCTGGATAACTTCCGAAGTGAGGAGTTAATCTTCGACATAGTCCAGTTCCGTAGTGGCTATCACGCACTGCTCGGGCGAACCGCATTCACAAAATTCAACACGGTACCGCACTATGCATACCTCAAGCTCAAGATGCCAGGCCCTAGAGGAGTAATCACGGTCAATGGGAACATCGAACGCTCCCTCCGAACGGAGGAGCACACGGCAGCGCTCGCAGCAGAAGTACAAAGCAGCCTCTCTAGGCAGTTCTCCAGTTCGGCCTTCAAAAAGCCGGACACTGTCAAGCGCGCCCGGAGTACCCTACAACAAGACCGCCTGGCACGTTCTGAGCTAGCATAGCAATGTGGCCCCAACCCTAGCCCTCGCGATATAGCGAAACCAGTGCTTCGCGTATATAATTACGCTCTTGAAATACCATGGGCACAGGGGAAGGGGCACTATCACAGCACGCCCAAAATACGGCTTAAACCGCACCAGGGGCTGCCGGATTCCTTTTTTTTCTTTCTTTCTCTTACTCTCAGGACTCCATACTTCGGATGACCTATTCGGCAATTCAACTGCCGCACAAACGATGCAAGATCCAGGAAAGCAGACAAGCCACGCTGCATTATGGAACTCCCAGGTGGTCTCTATTGCGAGCAGTATACCTGTTTTTTAATACAATTCCGCGACCTGCCCCTGGCCAGGGCATGTTAAATAGTCCAATTTCTTTTGCTTATCGCACTATTTGTATCGTTCCGCTTTCATAGCAGCCTTTCTATAAACAATGCATAGTTTTTTGTCTATTTTTTGCATTATCCTCTTTTTATATATATGTTTATCAATAACATGTTGCATCCGTACACTGTGGTACAGCAAAAATACGCCAGGGGCTTCAGTACCCATCAATATGGCGTGAGAAGTCCGTACACTTTCACAAGTGTGGCACCCCAAACTTATAGCACTATATGCATCGGCTCCGAATCATGATTTGGGTCAATATTTGGGTTTGCCCGGCTCCTATGTTTTGGTGCCTTACGTTCCGCTATATCGGCTAAGGTAGCACTAGGAGAACTACTGCGATTGTGCCCCAGTTGAGGTGGGCTGAGCACCTCAGTAGAGAAAGCTAAAACTGACTGTCATGACGAGGCGAGAGACCAGTCGCTGTTCGAGAGGTTTTTCGAGTCCTTAAAGACTTATGCCGCTTTGAGCGAGGAACCAGCTTTGTCCAGCAAAGGCGTGGATAGCGCCCCGAACTCGGTCTTCCAAATACTAGGGGCTTCGCTGAAATTTAAAATTATAGAGTTCTATGGCTAAGTGAGAGTGTTCAAGCATTATTGTCCGATTGCCTAGTTCGTTGTGCTGAGCGCCTCCCTCGACGGACCCAATCATGGGAAAAAGAGCGCTCAGGTTTATCCCGAACACCCCAGCACTAGTGGCATGGGGGCAGAAGCCGACGACTGGCCATCTCTCATTTTTTTATAAACGGCCGCACAGAAAGTAATATTTTAAATTCAAGCATTGCTTAGCGCATATGAACAAGTTTTCAGTGCACAGGATAACACGAGCGAGTTCATTAAAAAATTACATCCTTGGTGCATTCATCTGCCATAAGGCGGGCACCGGCCAGAACATCCTTGTAATAGTTCTCGGCCTTGCGATGCTCGTTCCCCGGCGGCGGCCCGTCCCTCACAAGCTTCTCATCGTCCAGCTTACCCCAGTGCACCTTTGCACGGGCAAGGGCCCTACGGGCACCTTCGATGCAGACGGAGCGCTTGATGACCTCGAGCCTTGGACAAACCTCCACCAGCCGCCGCACCAGTCCGAAGTAGCTCCCAGGCAGGGCCTCTCCAGGCCACAGCCGAACTATGAAGCCCGTCAGGGCCTGTTCGGCCGCCTTGTGGAGCTCGACCAGCTGCTTCAGCTGGTCGCTCAAGGGCACAGGGTGTCCGGCCTCAGCGTACTGAGACCAGAACACCTTCTCCGTTGAGCTGCCTTCCTTGGCTCGGTAGAATGCGGCGGCATCGGATACGTTGCGGGGAAGATCTGCGAATGCCCCTGGAGAGCTCCGGATTCGGGTAAGTAACAAGTAGTTTACTTTTATATGTCTGCTTTGCGTAGAGAATGCCTTACCCGCCGCTATCTTTTTCACCGCATCCAATTCCTGGAGGGCCTTCTGGGCTTCGGCCTTGGCAGATTTGGCAGTTTTAAGGGCCGCAGCAAGATTGGACGCTCGCGTCTTCGAGTCGAGCTCCAAACTCTCATGTTTTTTCATGAGAGCCTGAAGCTCTCGCTGCACCTCGCAAACCTGCGCCTCAAATTTCTCCTGCTCGGTGCGCTCCGTGGCCGCTCTCTTCTTGTCCTCGGATAGCGCCTGCTTGAGGGTCGCCACCTTAGTTGTGGCCCCTACAATAAGCAGTATACTCCTGTCATTTTTTGCAATTGCGTCTTCTATAGGCATTTTTTCTATAAGGCATCTCTTGCCTTCTTTCTCCTCGAGCTGCCGTTTGGCAAGGCCGAGCTCTTCCTCGGTCCGCTCGAGGCCCTGCTTCAGGGCACCCACCTCCGCAGTCAGTGCGGCGGTGGTCAGCAGCGAAGCCTGCATACATATATTGACTCCTTTTTAGTTAGACTCCTGCGATATTTAATAGATCCTCTATTCGGCTTTTCTTTCCGAACGCCAAACAGAGCATCAGGGGCTACTGTCTATGCGGTAATATTTTTACATATTTCTACTTACCTCAAAGCCTGTTAGAAGGCTAGCACAAGCTTCAGTAAGTCCGCTTTTGGCGGACCGAACCTTCTGGACCACCGTACTCATGATGGTACGGTGCTCCTCGTCGATGGAGGCGCCCTTAAGCACCTCCAGCAGATTGTCCGGCGCCTTCGGTTGGACAGAGGACGTCGGCTCAATAGGCTTGCTCCTCTTGGCAGGAGTTCGCCTGCCGCGGTCCGGAACCGTTGATGATTCCGGCGCGGTGTCCGGCTTAAAGACGGACTTGGAGCCCTGGGGGGTCTTGTCCCCTTTACTCCTGGAGTCCGGGAGGTCGCCTCGCGGCTCCTCCTGGACCACCTCCTCTTGCCCCGGAGCTTGTCGTGACGCCACTTCGGCGTCATCTGCAGCACAGGGGGAGGCAGCGGGCGGAACTGAATTCACGACCGATGAATCCAGGGAGCCGCTCGACGACTCGTCGAGCCCGTCCTTGGGCGGGCTGCATGATTATATTCGACATTAGGGAAAGCTGCACAACAAAAGGAATATCATGAGTTACTCTAGTATCCGAACACTTACGATTTCGCCGGACGCTTGGCCCTGTCCGGGCACTCCTCTTCGTCCTCGTCGGCGTCGGGGGCGTAGTCCGGCGGAGGGGTTTTCCTCTTCTTGGACCCTTCGGCCTCCCTTACTAGGGCGGCCTTCCTCTTCTTTCCTCCCCCCGCTGGAGGAGGAGAGGTCTCTTCTTCCTCCTCCTCGTCTTCACGGGAGGAGTGCGTCTCGGACACATCGGACGACGAGTCTGACACCACCATATGCCGGGAACTCTTTCGAGTCCCCATGGCCTTCTTCTTCTTGGCCTTCTTCTCTGACACCACATAAGGTGCCGGAACCAGCAGCTTCACTAGGAGAGCAGGGGCTGGGTCCTCGGGCAAGGAAGCCGGACAGTTAATCAGTCCGGACTTCGCCTGCCAATCCTGTCAAAGGTGAGGGAGTTTAGATCATGCATAGAGTCAAACTATGAAGAAAACATAACATCCTGTAAAAGATGAAAATATTTTACCTCGCCAGCAGGATGCTGCGAGCTGAATCCACGGTCTTCGGAGGCGGATGTGGGAGCCTCGGCACCTTTGGTTAGCCCCTTCCAGATATCTTCGTACGTCATGTCGAAGAGCCTGCTCAGAGTTCGGTGCTACGCCGGGTTGAACTCCCACAAATTGAAGTCCTGTTCTTGACACGGAAGGATCCGGCGGACGAGCATGACCTGGACTATGTTGACAAGCTTGAGCTGCTTGTTCACCAGGGACTGGATGCATTTTTGCAGTCCGGTCACCTCTTCTTCGTCGCCCCATGACAAGCCCGTCTCCTTCCAGGACGTGAGCCGCGTAGGGGTCCGGATCGGAATTCAGGGGCTGCGATCCACTTCGGATCGCGTGGCTCGGTGATGTAAAACCACCTTGACTGCCACCCCTTCAAGGTCTCCACAAAGGAGCCCTCGAGCCATAGGGCGTTGGCTATTTTGCCCGCCATGTCACCTCCGCACTCCGCCTGGTTACCGCGCACCACCTTTGGCTTGACGTTGAAGGTCTTGAGCCAGAGGCCGGAATGGGGGCGGATGCAGAGGAAAGCCTCGCACACGACGATAAACACCAAGATATTGAGGATGAAGTTCGGGGCCAGATCGTGGAAATCTAGGCCATAGTAGAACATGAGCCCGCGGACAAATGGGTGGAGAGGAAAACCCAGTCCGTGGAGGAAGTGGGGAAGAAATACTACCCTCTCATGGGGCCTTGGGGTGGGGAGAAGCTGCCCCTCCTCAGGAAGCCGGTGCGCGATGTCTTTGGACAGGTATCCGGCCTTCCTTAGCCTTTTGACATGGCCCTCCGTGACGGAGGAGACCATCCACTTGCCTCCCGCTCCGGACATTGTTGGAGAAGGTTGAGGTAGGAAGTGCGGGCTTGGGCGCTGGAGCTCGGGTGCGCAGAAGATGGATAGGCAAAGGAGGAAGAAGGCGTAGGTAAAAAGGTGGATCCTTATCCCCTTATATGAGCGGATGCGACTATGCGTCCCCACCAGCCTAGTAAAACTCGCTTGCCTCCCAAGCGCCGTGATAAATGGCGTGGTTGGGTTACCCATGTCTGTATTGATGAGAATCCCGTAAATGGGGGACATGATCTCTGCTTTGACAAGACATGCCAAGGAAACCGCCTCGCAAAACACGCTGAGGTGGAAAAGTGAAAAAGATTCGAATAAAGGCTTGGCCGTAGTGTGATGTCACGCTGCGGAATACGTCAGCAGATTAGATTTGTGTTAATATTATTCTCTCTGTGGCAATACGTGGAAACTTATTTTGCAGAGCCGGACACTACTCTTGGTGTTTACAAACTTTTATGAAAAATTTGGAGGAGGAACCCGCCTTGCAATGCCGAAGACAATCTACACGCCGGACTCGTCGTCATTGAAGCCTGGTTTAGGGGCTACTGAGGGAGTCCTGGATTAGGGGGTGTTCGGGTAGCCGGACTATACCTTCAGCCGGACTCCAGGACTATGAAGATACAAGATTGAAGATTTCGTCCCGTGTCCGGATGGGACTTTCCTTGGTGTGGAAGGCAAGCTTGGCGATGCGGATATTCAAGATCTCCTACCATTGTAACCGACTTTGTGTAACCCTAACCCTCTCCGGTGTCTATATAAACCGGAGGGTTTTAGTCCGTAGGACAACTTCATCATACAACAATCATACCATAGGCTAGCTTTTAGGGTTTAGCCTCCTTGATCTCGTGGTAGATCTACTCTTGTACTACCCATATCATCAATATTAATCAAGCAGGACGTAGGGTTTTACCTCCATCAAGAGGGCCCGAACCTGGGTAAAACATCGTGTTCCTTGCCTCCTATTACCATCCGGCCTAGACGCACAGTTCGGGACCTCCTACCCGAGATCCGCCGCTTTTGACACCGACACCATCCGATGTGGCGCCTCACCCAACTCAGCAACGTGCTCCACCCAGGCCTATTAGTCGACCACTTGCCAATGTAGGTCCACGTCCTACCTCAGGAACTTGCTTCACCTGCAGAGAACCAGGACACTACGCACGTGACTGCCCTCAGTCCAGTTATACTCTACCCCAGTCCGAGAGGTTTGTTGGCCGTGAAAAGCCATCAGGCAAGATGATCAGTACCAAGCCAGCCTCCATTGAACGAGCATGTGTGCACCATGTCTCAGCTATAGAAGCTCAAGATGATCCCGACGTCGTACTGGGTACGCTTCTTGTCAATTGTCACCCAGCTTCAGTTATGTTCGATACTGGAGCATCCCACTCCTTCATATCCGAAGGTTATGCTCGGTTGCATGACATGTCATTTTGTGATATGCTGACTCCACTAATAATCCCAACTCCTGGTTCCAAATGGCAAACCTCCAAGGTAAGCCATGGTAATGAAATCCTTGTTGACAGACTGGTATTCCTTGCTTCTTTGATATCTCTCAAGTCTTTAGATATTAACATCGTCTTGGGTATGGACTGGATGACAGCTCATCATGCCAAGATCGATTGTTACACTAGATCTGTTCAACTTACACATCCATCTGGCAAAATAGTCACTGTCTCCACTAGAGTTGCAAGGCGTCAACTCTATTCTCTTAATTCCAACCCTCTTCCAGACCTTGAAGATATTCCGGTAGTCCATGACTTCCCGGATGTCTTTCCAGAAGAACTGCCAGGTGTCCCACCCGACAGAGATGTAGAGTTTGTCATAGAACTTATCCTAGGAACTGTTCCAATCTCTAGGAGACCATACAAAATGGCACCTTTGGAGTTAGACGAGCTTAAGAAATAGCTTGATGAGTCCTTGCAAAAGGGCTTCATCCGTCCCAGTTCTTCTCCTAGGGCATGTCCTGTCCTCTTCATCAAGAAGAAGGATGGTACGGATCGGATGGTTGTAGATTATCGTCCCGTTAATGTGGTCACGATAAAGAACAAGTATCCGCTCCCCAGGATCAACAACCTGTATGATCAGCTCGCTGGATCCTCAGTCTTTTCCAAGATGGATTTTAGGTTAGGCTACCACCAAATCAAAATCAGAAATAGGGACATCCCCAAAACGGCCTTCGTCACTCGTTATGGTCAATACGAGTACATTGTGATGTCTTTCGGCCTAACCAATGCTCCAGCTACTTTCTTTCGCTTGATGAACTCGATCTTTATGGAGTACTTAGATAAGTTCATCGTGGTTTATCTCGATGATATTCTTATTTACTCGAAGAATGAGGAAGAGCATGCCGCACATCTTAGACTTGTGTTAGAAAAACTCAGAGAGCACCACCTTTATGCCAAGTTCTCCAAGTGTGAATTTTGGTTGCCAGAAGTGACCTATCTGGGCCACGTGATCTCTGGTAAGGGCATTGTTGTCAATCCCGAGAGAGTTAAAGCCGTTCTCGATTGGACTCCACCTGAAACGGTCAAACAAGTTAGGAGTTTCCTTGGTCTAGCCAGTTATTGTCGCTGCTTCGTTGAAAACTTCTCCAAACTGGCCAAACCCCTCACGGAGCTTCTCAAGAAAGATAAAAGGTTTGAGTGGACACTACAGTGTGATCACAGTTTTTAGGAACTGAAAAGACGCCTGACTTATGCGCCCATACTCGTGCCACTGGATTTCACTAAAGACTTTGTTATCTATTGCGATGCTTCACGTTAAGGACTAGGTTGCATTCTTATGCGGGATCGTCATGTGATTGCCTATGCATCTCGACAGTTACATCCACATGAGGAAAATTATCCTACACATGATCTAGAGCTTGCAGTCGTAGTCTATGCACTTAAGACTTGGCGACATTACCTTCTTGGTAACCGCTACGAAATCTACACTGACCATCAGAGTCTCAAGTATATCTTCACCCAACCGGATCTGAATCTCAGACAGAGACGTTGGTTGGAGTTGATCTCGAATTACGACTTAGGAATCACCTACACCCTAGGCAAAGCCAATGTCTTGGCTGATGCTTTAAGTCGTAAATCCTATTGCAACAACCTCATGTTGCAACAATGTCAACCACCCCTCCATGAGGAATTCTGTAAGCTTAACCTTCATATAGATCCTCATGGTTCCCTTTCTACCTTGGTGGCGAAACCTACCCTTACGGATCAGATCATAGAGGCTCAGAAGCATGATACGGGAATTTCCCGGATCAAGAAAAATATTTCCAAGGGAGTTGCCAACTATTTCTCTATGGATGAACGAGGTGTTGTTTACTTTGGAAACCGTTTGGTGGTTCCCAAATTTCAACAGATGCAACAACTGATCCTTAAGGAGGCCCATGAATCCCCTCTCACGATTCATCCCGGTAGTAAAAATATGTATCAGGACCTACGCCAGAGGTTCTGGTGGACTAGGATGAAGAGAGAAATCGCTCAGTATATTGCCAACTGTGACGTTTGTCGTCGCGTTAAGGCAGAGCATCAAAGACCTGCTGGCACCCTTCAACCTTTAGCTATTCCCGAGTGGAAATGGGACAAAGTTGGTATGGACTTCATCACCGGCTTTCCCAGGACCAAGAAAGGAAATAATGCTATCCTCGTAGTCATTGATCGTCTCTCCAAAGTGGCTCACTTCCTACCTGTTTGAGAGAGTATCACTACTAGTCAGCTCGCTGACTTATATATCTCCCGAGTAGTGTCACTCCATGGTGTTCCACTAGAGATCAATTCAGACTGTGGCAGTCTTTTCACCTGTCATTTCTAGGAAAGTTTCCAGAATGCCATGGGAACTCATCTTTCTTTCAGTACCGCTTTCCACCCTCAGTCAAGTGGTCAGGTGGAACGGGTCAACCAAATTCTTGAAGACATGCTTAGAGCTTGCGTTATCTCATTTGGTATGGATTGGGAGAAATGTCTTCCCTTTGCCGAGTTTGCTTATAACAATAGCTACCAATCCAGTCTGAAGAAAGCACCCTTCAAGATTCTGTATGGACAAAGATGTCGAACACCTTTGAACTGGTCAGAAATCGGTGAAAGACAATTATTTGGACCGGATATGATCCAGGAGGCAGAAGAGGAAGTTCACATCATTCGTGAGAATTTGAAAACAGCCCAATCTCGTCAAAAGAGCCAGTATGACCGTCGTCATAAGGAAGTGGCTTATGAAGTTGGCGACACGGCTTACCTTCGGGTTACTCCTTTGAAGGGTACCCATTGTTTCGGTATCAAGGGCAAGTTGGCTCCTCGTTACATTGGTCCTTTTCGCATTCTCGCTAAACAAGGAGAGGTTTCCTACCAATTGGAACTACCCCCACATCTTTCTCGAGTTCATGATGTCTTCCACGTCTCTCAACTCAGGCGTTGCATCTCGGATCCCATCCGCGGAGTGGACCACGAAATGCTTGATCTCCAAGATAACCTCACTTATCGAGAGTACCCCATTCGCATTCTGTATCAAGCAGAGCGTGTCACTCAACGTCATAACATTAAGTTTCTCAAGGTTCAGTGGTCTCATCATTCCGAGAGCGAAGCTACTTGGGAGCGAGAAGATCGTCTTCGACTTGAGTGTCCCGCTTTCTTTCCGCCAACTCCTGAATCTCGGGACGAGATTTTTCTGAGTGGGGGCGAGTTGTCACATCCCTAGTTCTGGTATGACCTAGACTAGCTAGTCATTTGTGCATCATGTTTAAATTCCATTTAAATTTGAAATGGGGATTTGTGAAACCCTCAGAAATCATTTCTGGAAATGACCCAGATAAAAAGTGTTCCAAAAAGGACCAAGAAAATGTTCATGTTGCTCTCTGAAAATATTGGTCAGAGGTATAAGTCAAACCAATAATTTTAGGGGCCCATAAATATTTATTTTGGCCTTTTGGAATTAATACAATAATTATTTGCCTTGGATATATATGTGATATATTTTATATATGTCCAAAAATTCTGATTTTTGCTGAGGGGCTTTGGAATAACCCCTTAGGTCCCTGCAAAAATTGTCAGAAGAAAATAAAATGATTTAGTATTTTACTAAATCAGAACAAATGCCAGAAAAACAGAAAACAGAAAACAAAAAGGAGAGAGAGAAAGGATTTTACCTGGCTTACCTGGCACCCCAGCCGGCCCAGCACTGTAGCTGGCCCAGCCCAGCCGTCGCACCGTCTTCCACCCCTTGCCAGTAGGCAGGAGGGCGTGTGTTTCACGCGCGCGTGCACGCGCTGCGGCCACCTCCTCTCTCCCTGCTTGCCTGGACTTCCCTCGCGTCGCCATGCAGCCTCCCCGACCCCCTCTCACTCTCCCCCGTGCTTCTCCTCTCCTCTGATCTCTCTACGCAGCACCACCAAACGCCACCATCGCCGCCGCTCGCCGCTGTCGCGGCCACAGCCATCTCCTCACCCCTTTGTCGTGTCCACCAGCACCGCTGTTGAGCTCCGCCTCCCCAAGCCGAAGGAATCGAGCCCGGACGCCCTGCATCGCCTCCACGCCACCGTCTTCAACCTCGGGTTGACCGAGATCGCCGCCGCTGTCTCGTCGCCCCAGGCCTTCCCCGAGCCCGCTGACCATTTCGTCGCCTCCGCTGTGACCTCCTCTTCTTGTTCCCCCTCTTCCCGAGCTCGTTTATGCCCCGCAGCCGTCTCCCCCTTGTCTACCGAACCCGCCGCCGCCCGAGCTCATCGCCGGTGATGCTCCGGTGGCCTTTCCATCACCATGACCTATCCAACACACTCGTGCACGCACGTAGTTGCTGCCCCACTGCTCTCTTTGCTCGTCCGCTTGCTCTAGCTGTAGCTGCCCTACACGCCGAACTCCGGCCACCACCGCGAGCTTGCCTCTGGCGAGCTCGGGCCACCTCAGCCCCTGCCGTTTGCACAAATGGATGCGGGCGAGTCCCAGCCCCACATAGATGCCCTCCGTCGGCCATTTGGTCACCGGAGGAGGAATCCCGAGCCCCTCCGCCGTCTCTGGCCTTGCCGGCGACGAGCGCCGGGTCAACTCCGGCGTGGGTTGACCCCCACAGCCCAGTTTGACCTCCCCCCTTTCTCCCACTGACTTGCGGCCCCGCCCGACTAATTACCTTAGTTAGCACTAATTAACTAACTAGGTTAGCTGCTACAGTCACTGACTAGTGGGCCCTGCCCAGTTAGTTAGGACTAAGTAACTTAGTTAGTTGACTGGGTCACTGACCAGTGGGACCCACTGGTCAGGTTTGACCTAGTCAGCCCCGCTGACTCGCCTACGTCATGCTGACGTAGAGCTGACGCAATAATTGATTTCTGGAATTATTTTAACTCAGGAAATTCCAGAATATTTGCCTAAACTTTAAAAAATCATAGAAATTCAACCGTAGCTCAGAATGAAATAAATTATATATGAAAAATTATCAGGAAAATGCAAGGAATCCATTTATGCGAGTTACATGCATGAAAAACCAACTTATACATGCTGTATAAGTGAAAACATAATATGGGCATTTTAAATGCTTCATTTTGAATTGCATTTGAATCTTTGATTCAAATGGGCTTCAACCAACTTGGTAGCATCTTGCATTAGCCCAACACTAGCATTTGCACATGTCATGTTCTTGCATCATTTTGTTGCATTTGTTTGTGTGTTGATCGCCGGCACCATTTCTTCTCGATAGTTTCCACTCCGGAAGGTGTTCCCGAGTACCTGTCAGAGGAGCCGTACCCCTTCGTCGTTCTATCAGGCAAGCAAACCCCCTTGAGCACCTCGATAAATCCCACTCTCTCGCTCTTGCTCCTTATACTGCATTAGGACAACAACGATTCAACTGCTACTTCTCTGCTACAGTAGTTGAACCCATTCCTCTGCATGACCTGTCATTGCCACAGTAAATAGTTGAAACCCACTGGCATGAGTAGGAGTTGCTTGAGCCTTGATGTGCCTACTCATCCATGCTTGTTTTCTTTATGCCAGCTATGCTTAGAGTCATGTCAGGTCTGATTCATCGGGAATGAATCAGAGTGGTGAACATGTCCTACAGATAAAAGGCTAAGTGTGTGAACGCGTTTTGGTAAAGGTAGCGATGAGAGGCCATGTAGGAGTACATGGTGGGTTGTCTCATTGGAACCGTCCCTAAGCACCGAGCTCCGTGTATGTTATCCCAGTCCAGTTACTACCACACATTGGGTTCCGGTTATCCATCCCCTCTCGGCTTATTAATCCACTTGATCTCTATCCAGGAGTTGCTACTAGTTTCTGGCGTTTCTAGGTAGTGCTACTTGTCTACTAGGTGGTGTCCGACGGGACGGGCTTGGGACAAACTAGGCACCATGGCACGGTGTACCAAGTGGCACCCGGATGGTGGGCTTGGGAACCCTGCACACATCGTTTGGGGCCGTGAGCGACACCCCGGCCGGATCTCCTTGCGGATGGAACCTGAATAGGCGATAAACCTGGATGAGAGCCTCGTGTAGTTAGTCAGGTCGTGGCCGACACCCTCGCCCGGCTTCCGCTTGAAGCTTGCCGAGGTACATGACGTGTACAGGGCTATAAGTGGCGAGAGCGTGTGTGAAGAAGTACACCCGTGCAGGGTCAACATTATCTATTCGAATAGCCGTTTTCCTCGGATATGGAAACTTGGAGGACTTATGTAGTACATAGACAACTTGAAGTCGATACTCTAAAATACGCAAGATAAGCGCGAGTGCTATGGATGGCCTTCTCGTAGGGATACAGGAACGGATCCATAGTGGAGTATTGATATGGTGAATATGTGGACTCGTGTGCGTCTTCTCACCTCAAAGAAGTTTCTGATACTCGGAGTATAGGTTAGCCACTGAGTCAAAGATGGCTTGCTGCTGTTAAAACTCCACCACCCCCTTTGTTGATAATGTTGCATATGTAGATAGTTCTGATGTAAGACTTGTTGACTACCTTTGTACTCACGTTTGCTTATTTATGTTTTGCAGTTGGTTACACTAGTGACTTCGACGAGTAGCTTGTATCCCAGCTATGGTCTTGTACCCTTGGGAGGGTCGTGTTTAGTCAGGCTTCTTAGTCTTTTCATTTTGTAGTTGTCTGTACTCAGACATGTAATGCTTCCGTTTCTTGAATGCTCTGAATGATGGGTCATGAGACCCCTGTTTGTATTGAGTGCTATGTGGCTCTTCTGGGCCTTTATCTATATGAGTTTGAGTTATGTTGTGATGCCATGTTGTACAACACATACTTGCATGTTATGCGTACGTGTAACGTGTATTGCTATGTGTGGGATCTGACAACCTAGTTGTTTATCCCTGGTAGCCTCTTATGGCGAAATGTAGTCTTGTGCTTCCATGAGCCATAGTAGTCCGCTACATCCCAGTTCACCGGAGTCCTGCTAGCCCAGCACTACTGCTCCAGAACACTTGACTGGCCGGCATGCGATTCACTTCGTTCCTGTGTCTGTCCCGTCGGGGAAATGTCACGCGGTGACATCAGGAGTCTTGCCTAGCCTGCTACAGCCCGGGTTCCCGGAGTCCTGTTAGCCCAGTGCTACAGCCTGGATTAATATGATGTTGACCAACATGCTTGAGGTTGATTCATGTATGCCTGTCCCTGTAAGTTACTGCCACTTTGGGTTCACGACTAGTCATGGCGGCCCGGGTTCTTTGTCATATGGATGCTAGCGACACTATCATATACGTGAGCGAAAAGGCGCAAACGGTCATGGGTCGGGTAAGGTGGCACCCGTGGGAATACCGTGTGTGAGGCCGCAAAGTGATATGAAGTGTTACATGCTAGATCAGTGTGACATAGGATCGGGGTCCCGACAGTGTTGGTATCAAAGCCTGACTGACTGTAGGATTACCAAGCCAAACTGGTCGAAGTTGAGTCTAGAAATGCTTTAGTTATATAAGGGAATTGATTGTGGAAGGGAACGTAAGGCTCTTTTTACTCCTTTACCTCATGTCATTATTTCTGAGTCAGCCTCTTCTTTTCTATGAGGGTTAAGGCCTAGGCTTCTCCTCTATCTCTCAGGATAACGTGTTACTAAACCGTAAAGTCTTAGGATTGTTGGGTTTGTGTCTCTGTTCAGTTCTACTACTTCCATGTGTCCTCAGTTTGACCCAGAACCTTGATGAATGTCTCAAAATCCTTTTGAGCATTTACAGCCGTTATGCTGCCGAAATTGTCCTAGGATTTCAAGAGTTTCCAATGCTTTTGCATTACATTCCGCATCCTTATGTCAATGCTAATTCCATCCTTGTTTCCTTGGTTTCTGTGCTGGGATGTCGTCTGCTAACCGAGGTTCAGTTGCTCATAGCAAGAACCACGGAGATGGTAGGGACGAGGATCCTCCTGACCAGCCTATGAGGGAAGAGTTCTTGTTAGCATCTGAGAGGAACAAGCATGAGACTAACCGCTTGCTGGCACAGATTGAGCAGAACACCGCACATCAGCGTAAAAAGTTGGTTTCCATCACCGACTTCATTGGTCTGAAACCACCCACCTTCCATCACTCCATTGAGCCACTCGATGCAGATGACTGACTCCGAAGCATCACTCACAAGTTGTATTCTGCGAACGTAGCTGAAGGTGACAAGGTCACCTATGCTACCTATCACCTGGAAGGTCCTGCTAGTATTTGGTGGCAGAGCTATGAGGCTATGCTTCCAGCTGGCCAGATTCCTACCTGGAAGGATTTCACCGAGGCTTTTCGGGAGCACCACATTCCTCAGGCTCTCATTGACCGCAAGAGGGAAGATTTCTATAGTTTTACCCAGGGTAAGCTTCCTGTTGATGCTTACAGTAGAGAGTTTGGAAACCTCTCCCGCTATGCTACAGAAGAAGTGTCCATCGACGCCAAGAAGCAGGCTAGGTTCCGGAAGGGTCTCAACCCTAAGTTGCGTCGTGATCTCCACCTGCAAAATTGTGATACTTTCCAGGCTCTCGTGAACAAGGCCATTAATGCAGAGACAGCTCAGCTCACTTACAAGGAGTCTCGTAAGCACAACCACGATCTGGGTTCTTCCTCCTGCTCTGGCTCTCAGAAGCGACGAATTTGGATTACGAAATCAGCGCTTCCACCTGGATATGCACCGAGGCCATCCGATGTGGCGCCTCACCCAGCTCAGCAACGTGCTCCACCCAGGCCTATTAGTCGACCACTTGCCAATGTAGGTCCACATCCTACCTCGGGTACTTGCTTCACCTGCAGAGAACTAGGACACTACGCACGTGACTGCCCTCAGTCCAGTTATACTCCACCCCAGTCCGACAGGTCTGTTGGCCATGAAAAGCCATCAGGCAAGATGATCAGTACCAAGCCAGCCTCCATTGAATGAGCATGTGTGCACCATGTCTCAGCTACAGAAGCTCAAGATGATCCCGACGTCGTACTGGGTACGCTTCTTGTCAATTGTCACCCAGCTTCAGTTCTGTTCGATACTGGAGCATGCCACTCCTTCATATCCGAAGGTTATGCTCGGTTGCATGACATGTCATTTTGTGACTCCACTAATAATCCAGACTCCTGGTTCCAAATGGCAAACCTCCAAGGTAAGCCATGGTAATGAAATCCTTGTTGACAGACTAGTATTCCTTGCTTCTTTGATATCTCTCAAGTCTTTAGATATTAACATCGTCTTGGGTATGGACTGGATGACAGCTCATCATGCCAAGATCGATTGTTACACTAGATCTGTTCAATTTACACATCCATGTGGCAAAATAGTCACTGTCTCCACTAGAGTTGCAAGGCGTCAACTCTATTCTCTTAATGCCAGCCCTCTTCCAGACCTTGAAGATATTCCAGTAGTCCGTCACTTCCCGGATGTCTTTCCAAAAGAACTGCCAGGTGTCCCACCTGACAGAGATGTAGAGTTTGTCATAGAACTGATCCCAGGAACTGTTCCAATCTCTAGGAGACCATACAAGATGGCACCTTTGGAGTTAGCCGAGCTTAAGAAACAGCTTGATGAGTCCTTGCAAAAGGGTTTCATCCGTCCCAGTTTTTCTCCTTGGGCTTGTCCTGTCCTCTTCGTCAAGAAGAAGGATGGTACGAATCGGATGGTTTTAGATTATCGTCCCGTTAATGTGGTCATGATAAAGAACAAGTATCCGCTCCCCAGGATCAACGACCTGTATGATCAGCTCGCTGGAACCTCAGTCTTTTCCAAGATGGATTTGAGGTTAGGCTACCACCAAATCAAAATCAGAAATGGGGACATCCCCAAAACGGCCTTTGTCACTTGTTATGGTCAATACGAGTACACCGTGATGTCTTTCGGCCTAACCAATGCTCCAGCTACTTTCTTCCGCTTGATGAACTCGATCTTTATGGAGTACTTAGATAATTTCATCGTGGTTTATCTCGATGATATTCTTATTTACTCGAAGAACGAGGAAGAGCATGCCGCACATCTTAGACTTGTGTTAGAAAAACTCAGAGAGCACCGCCTTTATGCCAAGTTCTCCAAGTGTGAATTTTGGTTGCCAGAAGTGACCTATCTTGGCCACGAGATCTCTGGTAAGGGCATTGTTGTCAATCCCGAGAGAGTTAAAGCCGTTCTCGATTGGACTCCACCTGAAACGGTCAAACAAGTTAGGAGTTTCCTTGGTCTAGCCAGTTATTGTCGCCGCTTCGTTGAAAACTTCTCCAAAGTGGCCAAACCCCTCACGGAGCTTCTCAAGAAAGATAAAAGGTTTGAGTGGACCCCACTGTGCGATCACAGTTTTCAGGAACTGAAAAGACGCCTGACTTCTGCGCCCATACTCGTGCCACAGGATTTCACTAAAGACTTTGATATCTATTGCGACGCTTTGCGTCAAGGACTAGGTTGCATTCTTATGCAGGATCGTCATGTGATTGCCTATGCATCTCGATAGTTGCATACACATGAGGAAAATTATCCTACACATGATCTAGAGCTTGCAGTCGTAGTCTATGCACTTAAGACTTGGCGACATTACCTTCTTGGTAACCGCTGCAAAATCTACACTGACCATCAGAGTCTCAAGTATATCTTCACCCAACCAGATCTGAATCTCAGACAGAGAAGTTCATTGGAGTTGATCTCGAATTACAACTTAGGAATCACCTACACCCCAGGCAAAGCCAATGTCATGGCTGATGCTTTAAGTCGTAAATCCTATTGCAACAACCTCATTTTGCAACAATGTCAACCACCCCTCCATGAGGAATTCTGTAAGCTTAACCTTCAAATAGCTCCTCATGGTTCCCTTTCTACCTTGGTGTCGAAACCTACCCTTACGGATCAGATCATAGAGGCTCAGAAGCATGATACGGGAATTTCCCGGATCAAGAAAAATATTTCCAAGGGAGTTGCCAACTGTTTCTCTATGGATGAACGAGGTATTGTTTACTTTGGAAACCGTTTGGTGGTTCCCAAATTTCAACAGATGCAGCAATTGATCCTTAAGGAGACCCATGAATCCCCTCTCACGATTCATCCCGGTAGTAAAAAGATGTATCAGGACCTACGCCAGAGGTTCTGGTGGACTAGGATGAAGAGAGAAATCGCTCATTATATTGCCAACTGTGACGTTTGTCGTCGCGTTAAGGCAGAGCATCAAAGACCTGCTGGCACCCTTCAACCTTTAGCTATTCCCGAGTGGAAATGGGACAAAGTTGGTATGGACTTCATCACCGGCTTTCCCAGGACCAAGAAAGGAAATAATGCTATCCTCGTAGTCATTGATCGTCTCTCCAAAGTGGCTCACTTCCTAGCTGTTCGAGAGAGTATCACTTCTAGTCAGCTCGCTGACTTATATATCTCCCGAGTAGTGTCACTCCATGGTGTTCCACTAGAGATCAATTCAGACCGTGGCAGTCTTTTCACCTCTCATTTCTGGGAAAGTTTCCAGAATGCCATGGGAACTCATCTTTCTTTTAGTACCGCTTTCCACCCTCAGTCAAGTGGTCAGGTGGAACGGGTCAACCAAATTCTTGAAGACATGCTTAGAGCTTGCGTTATCTCATTCGGTATGGATTGGGAGAAATGTCTTCCCTTTGCCGAGTTTGCTTATAACAATAGCTACTAATCCAGTCTTAAGAAAGCACCCTTCGAGATTCTGTATGGACGAAGATGTCGAACACCTTTGAACTGGTCAGAAACCGGTGAAAGACAATTCTTTGGACCGGATATGATCCAGGAGGCAGAAGAGGAAGTTCACATCATTCCTGAGAATTTGAAAACAGCCCAATCTCGTCAAAAGAGCCAGTATGACCGTCGTCATACGGAAGTGGCTTATGAAGTTGGCGACAAGGCTTACCTTCGGGTTACTCCTTTGAAGGGTACCCATCGTTTCGGTATCAAGGGCAAGTTGGCTCCTCATTACATTGGTCCTTTTCGCATTCTCGCTAAACGAGGAGAGGTTGCCTACCAATTGGAACTACCCCCACATCTTTCTCGAGTTCATGATGTCTTCCACGTCTCTCAACTCAGGCGTTGCTTCTCGGATCCCATCCACGGAGTGGACCACGAAACGCTTGATCTCCAAGATAACCTCACTTATCGAGAGTACCCCGTTCGCATTCTGTATCAAGCAGAGCATGTCACTCGACGTCATAACATCAAGTTTCTCAAGGTTCAGTGGTCTCATCATTCCGAGAGCGAAGCTACTTGGGAGCGAGAAGATCGTCTTCGACTTGAGTACCCCGCTTTCTTTCCGCCAACTCCTGAATCTCGGGACGAGATTTTTTTCGAGTGGGGGCGAGTTGTCACATACCTAGTTCTGATATGACCTAGACTAGCTAGTCATTTGTGCATCATGTTTAAATTCCATTTAAATTTGAAATGGGGATTTGTGAAACCCTCAGAAATCATTTCTGGAAATGACCCAGATAAAAAGTGTTCCAAAAAGGACCAAGGAAATGTTCATGTTGCTCTCTGAAAATATTGTTCAGAGGTAAAATTCAAACCAATAATTTAGGAGCCCATAAATATTTATTTTGGCCTTTTGGAATTAATACAATAATTATTGGCCTTGGATATATATATGTGATATATTTTATATATGTCCAAAAATTCTGATTTTTGTTGAGGGGCTTTGGAATAACCCCTTAGGTCCCTGCAAACATTGTCAGAAGAAAATAAAATGATTTAGTATTTTACTAAATCAGAACAAATGCCAGAAAAATAGAAAACAGAAAACAAAAAGGAGAGAGAGAAAGGATTTTACCTGGCTTACCTGGCACCCCAGCCGGCCCAGCACTGTAGCTGGCCCAGCCCAGCCGTCGCACCGTCTTCAACCTCTTGCCAGTAGGCAGGAGGGCGTGTGTTTCGTGCACGCGTGCACGCGCTGCGTCCACCTCCTCTCTCCCTGCCTGCTTGGACTTCCCTCGCGTCGCCATGCAGCCTCCCCGACCCCCTGTCACTCTCCCCCATGCTTTTCCTCTCCTCTGATCTCTCTGCGCAGCACCACCGAACGCCACCATCGCCGCCGCTCATCGCTGTCGTGGCCACAGCCATCTCCTCACCCCTCTGTCGTGTCCACCAGCACCACCGTTGAGCTCCGCCTCCCCAAGCCGAAGGAATCGAGCCCGGACGCCCTGCATCGCCTCCACGCCATCGTCTTCAACCTTGGGTTGACCGAGATCGCTGCCGCCGTCTCATCGCCCCCAGGCCTTCCCCGAGCCCGCTGACCATTTCGTCGCCTCCGCTGTGACCTCCTCTTCTTGTTCCCCCTCTTCCCGAGCTCGTTTACGCCCCGCAGCCGTCGCCCCCTTGTTGACCGAACCCGCCGCCGCCCGAGCTCATCGCCGGTGATGCTCCGGTGGCCTTTTCATCACCATGACATATCCAACACACTCGCGCACGCATGTAGTTGCTGCCCCGCTGCTCTCTTTGCTCGCTCGCTTGCTCTAGCTGCAGCTGCCCTACACGCCGAACTCCGGCCACCGCCGTGAGCTTGCCTCTAGCGAGCTCAGGCCACCTCAGCCCCTGCCGTTTGCACAAATGGATGCGGGCGAGTCCCAGCTCCACATAGATGCCCTCTGCCGGCCATTTGGTCACCGGAGGAGGAATCCCGAGCCCCTCCGCCGTCTCTGGCCTTGCCGGCGACGAGCGCCGGGTCAACTCCGGTGTGGGTTGACCCCCACAGCCCAGTTTGACCTCCCCTCTTTCTCTCACTGACTTGCGGGCCCCGCCCGACTAATTACCTTAGTTAGCACTAATTAACTAACTAGGTTAGCAGCTACGGTCACTGACTAGTGGGCCCTGCCTAGTTAGTTAGGACTAAGTAACTTAGTTAGTTGACTGGGTCACTAACCAGTGGGACCCACTGGTCAGGTTTGACCTGGTCAGCCCCGTTGACTCGCTTACGTCATGCTGACGTAGAGCTGACGCAATAATTGATTTCTGGAATTATTTTAACTCGGGAAATTCCAGAATATTTGCCTAAACTTTAAAATCATAGAAATTCAACCGTAGCTCAAAATGAAATAAATTATATATGAAAAATTATCAGAAAAATGCAAGGAATCCATTTATGCCAGTTACATGCATGAAAAACCAACTTATACATGCTGAATAATTGAAAACATAATATGGGCATTTTAAATGCTTCATTTTGAATTGCATTTGAATCTTTGATTCAAATGGGCTTCAACCAACTTGGTAGCATCTTGCATTAGCCCAAACACTAGCATTTGCACATGTCATGTTCATGCATCATTTTGTTGCATTTGTTTGTGTGTTGATCGCCGGCACCGTTTCTTCTCGATAGGTTCCACTCCGGAAGGTGTTCCCGAGTACCTGTCAGAGGAGCCGTACCCCTTCGTCCTTCTATCAGGCAAGCAAACCCCCTTGAGCATCTTGATAAATCCCACTCTCTTGCTCTTGTACCCTTGGGAGGGTCATGTTTAGTCAGGCTTCTTAGTCTTTTCCTTTTGTAGTTGTCTGTACTCAGACATGTAATGCTTCCGTTGCTTGAATGCTCTGAATGATGGGTCATGAGACCCCTGTTTGTATTGAGTGCTATGTGGCTCTTCTGGGCCTTTATCTATATGAGTTTGAGTTATGTTGTGATGCCATGTTGTACAGCACATACTTGCATGTTATGCGTATGTGTAACGTGTATTGCTATGTGTGGGATCCGACAACCTAGTTGTTTATCCATGGTAGCCTCTCTTATGGGGAAATGTAGTCTTGTGCTTCCATGAGCCATAGTAGTCCGCTACAGCCCGGTTCACCGGAGTCCTGGTAGCCCAGCACTACTGCTCCGGAACACTTGACTGGCCGGCATGTGATTCACTTCGTTCTTATGTCTTTCCCTTTGGAGAAATGTCACGCGGTGACATCCGGAGTCCTGCCTAGCCTGCTATAGCCTGGGTTCCCAGAGTCCTGTTAGCCCAGTGCTACAGCCCGGATTCATACGTTGTTGACCGACATGCTCGAGGTTGATTCATGTATGCCTGTCCCTGTAAGTTAGTGCCACTTTGGGTTCACGACTAGTCATGTCGGCCCGGGTTCTCTGTCATATGGATGCTAGCGACACTATCATATACGTGAGCCAAAAGGCGCAAACGGTCCCGGGCCAGGTAAGGTGGCACCCGTGGGAATACCGTGCGTGAGGCCGCAAAGTGATATGAAGTGTTACATGCTAGATCGGTGTGACTTAGGATCGGGGTCCTGACATTAAATGCCCTAATTAAAATACAATATGAGTTAATTCAAAAATCCAGAATGGCCTATAAATATGTGCATCATTTTTGGCGGAGGTTCTAGACCAATTCAAAAATGATGGACATTTATGAAGGGCATTTTGGGTTCATTGAAATATTTTTATTTTGATCCTAGTTAAAATTATTATCTTCTAGGGTTTGAACAATCCCCAATTGAAATTTCAAACAAATATAGACATGATACATGGATGCTTATGCAACTTGTTGCAATCAGGTTTTAGGACTGTGACAACTCACCCCAACAAAACAAGAATCTCGTCCCGAGATCAAGACATGACGTAAGAAGACAGAGGGGACACAATCTGATACTATCTTCGTGACCCAACACTCCATGTTGATCTTGACGTCTTTGCTTTCGAGATCTTCATCCAGCACAATGATGACAGAAAGAGACTCTATAATAATCGATCTTCTCGAGGATCGAACAACTGGCGATCAACTCATGGAATGAGACATAACAATATCTCTCGAGTTGAGACGCAAAACACACATCAGGAGCAATGGAATCAAGCGGATGACAAGGTTTCAATTTGGTAGGCAACAATCCCACAATGGAGTAGGATGGTGCATGGTTTCAAGATAGCGATGAAATAATTGCAATGATTCCATGACGGGACACCTTAGAGAAGGTGGCTCATAGAGTTATTCCCTTAAGTGGCAGAAGAATTACTTTTGATACATAGATCATTGAAACTCTCTATACCAGCCTAAGGCAAATCATATCGGTGGAAAGAGTTCGAAGGGATGCCATACTCATACTAGAATGGATGATAGTAGCGACCCGACCTCAAACGGTCAAGTCTCTGTGCTTCCGTGTCATCCCTGGATCGGTAATGCTGACACACACACAATACTCGAAGGATTTATAACAGAGTAGCAATCACACACTTATTACATCGAATGTCTCAAAAGAGAACTTATTACAATAAATATGGCTTAAGGCCATCTAATACGATAACAGCGGAAGGCTTGGAAGATAAAAGGAGTCCATCAACTCCGACGGCATAGCTGAGCTGCATGGCAATGACCTAACGAACCTTACTCCTCGTCTGAAAAGTCTGCAACATAATACGTTGCAGCCCAAAAATGGGTCAACACATGGAATATGCTGACAATATAACACAGTAGAGCAAGAACAAATAATGCTATCACTACATGCATATTTGGCTGGAGGAAAGCTCTATGGTTATAGTTTTTTGCGAAAAGCCAATTTTTTCCTACAACAAAGGAATAAGTTTTATTTTAACTATCATGGTAGTTGAAACATCATTGAGAAGGTTCCTCCAACTCAATCTCAATTAAAGTAACTAGTCAATAACCCGTGCAACTGCATGGGGTAGTTATTTTCCAATCTAAATCTATACAATGTGACCTTTTTATAGGAAGTTTTTTTGGAGAAACAAATGTATTTATTTCTCCAACATATTAACACATCACTTATTTAGAACAAATAAAATTAATAAAATTAGATCTTAAAAACTCCAATGTTAAGAAGACGATTAATGAGTGTGTGACCCGTTTACTTGATGTCTAACTAAAACATAATTACCTCAGCTTGTAATCGCCAATAGTTTTAAGAATTTTGATACACGTTTGTCTTCTTAGTTGTTCACTTTTTAACATGTACTTGTGTAACGTGTATATGCACAGGCTTGTAGTCTCCATGCCCTATTACTTATCTGTATAGAAAATATAGATGTATTCTTGGGGCTCACATGTGCAGTAAAGAAAGATAAATAGGAGCGTACTGTTGGCTGGTATCATGGGACCCACCCATATGCAGGAAATAAACAAAATAGCAACAAACTCCTACGTGCTATACTTTCTTCCTCCAGACGTTTGGTCTCTCATCTCCCAATTTTTTTTGTCTTTTCTCATCTATAAGAAAGATGGCCCGTGTGGCTATACTTTCCACATCTGTTTGTTTACATAACATAAAAAAACTGATCTCATTTATCAAATATTTCTATTTCAATATAAATATTTCTTCTGGGGTATAATATACAAACAGATGAGAAAAGACAACAAAATACATAATACCTAACATAAACATAAAAATAACAGCATTATTTCTGCTGCCAAATGTTTCTGAACACTTTTAATATTGACTCGACTGCGAAAAGCACAATTATCACATGCAAAGAAAGCAAATAGGTAGAAAGTTTTGTAAGGGCATTAACATAAAGTGCACACTGAGACTACTTTTTGTATATGTGGTCGCATATTGTTTCAGCTACAACAAATTAATTTACATAAGATGGTGTATGCATGAAGCTACTGTGAGCTAACATGAAGTGAAACTAAATCTTTCATTTGAAGCAAACTCATGATTCATAAATAGAAATCTTGAAGCTATTGTGAGTAAAATATTAGTAAGATGATAGCTGGTTTTCAACTTTTGATGACATCCATTTCCTTAAATCTGCTGCTGTCCTAGGGAAAATATGATTTGACAAAAATAATGGTATGTTGGATTTTTCCCATACAAATGAGGGTTAAGGATCATTGGGCTTGACACAAATTCGAATTTGGATTTCGTAGGAAATGAATTTGTAACCTATACATGAAGGTGGTTGATGTCAGTATTGGTCATTCATGTACATATATATAGGAAGTAAGTTCAAATGTGAAGCTACCTAATAAAAGTCGGTGGCTTGTGGCAACATGAGAGGGAAGAACAATGTTAGGCCACCCAAAAAAAATCATAACGTGAACCCATGGTCATACGCATGAAAAGGTGAGATATTCACGTTAAGAAAAAAAAGTAGTGCAAAAGTTGACCTTGTCGCGAATATGCAGAGGGTTCACTCAATATTTGATCGGTCAAAGTTTGTTTTTTTATTTGTTTTATTTCCTTAATGTTGCAGAGGCATGGCAATTTTAGACCATAAATGTTGGAACCTTTTGCCTGTTCTCTGTACTTTTAGTGTGCTCTGGTTGATCACCATTGTGCCACAAAATTAAGTAGTTAGTAAGAATATCCTAGCTTTTCATAGACAAAGGTCATATTTGATCGGTCAAGGTTTAATTTTTCATTGGTTTTATTTCCTTTGCTAATGTGTGCTGAGGCATACCAATTTCCTAGACCATACATATTGATGCTTTTGCCCATTCTCTGTACTTTGATGGGCTCTGGTTAGTCACCCAAAAAACTGACATGCATCTGCATATACATTATCAAAATAAAATCAGTGAAAAAACAAACCTTGACAGATCAAATATATCTGACCTTCAGCTCATAATTATTGACTTCATCCTCTTCTTATATGCATGTCCAACGCTGCTAGACATGCAAATTATGTCAAGTTAACATCTGTGTTCATTAAAATTGAAACAACTATAATTATTTGTGTGCTGCAAATACCAAACAACAGTTCTCTTGATATATATACGTATTTGCATACACTTTGCAAATAAGCTCATCTTAGTTGAGAACTGCAATTAAGACAAAGCTAGATATACTACCTCTCTCTCAGTTTACAGGGCGTGCGCATACCTCTAGGTCGTCAATTTGACCAACCTAATACAAATCATATAGTACAAAAAATATACCAACATAAACTTCGGAGTTTCTACTTTCAAAAGGGATAATTTTTGTGTTATATGGTTTATATTAGGGTGATAAATTTGGTAACCTAGATATACGCGCAGGACTTGTAAACTGAAACGGAGGTAGTATCAAGTCTGAATAACTTTTGTCATTCTTAATGAGCATAGTAATGATTCACACATGCACCACACACACCTTATATCATAAAGGCACCTGCTCAGTCGCTCACACAACTACATGCAGAATCGCTTGGTAAATATAAGTTGCACGTCTATCCAGCATGATGAACGAAAACTAAACATGGGCAGTGGTGTTCAACCTGGGTGGACGCAGCCGGCCGGTAATATGAACAGTTGGTAACTGTTGAGAAGCTTACATATCTGATTACTTGGAAAAAGGACAGTGAATTGCATACAATAAATCACTCAAATTACTGCCGCATTAGCCTGGTACTGGTAGAGGCCTAGAGGGCCGGTTGCCGTCCAGCACTACGGCAGACCCGCCGATGTTGCCGATGGTGCAGCCTTTTGGCTGCTGCAGCTGCGGAGGTGCAGAACTTGCATGATGCTGAGGAGCCTATATATTCCGAGATCAAAACATTGGATAAACTTAATAAGGAATAGGAGAGCACGCAGTTGGGACATTACCTAGGATACCTGAGATTGGTCTTGGAGATGTGTAGTATAACTAATAAGGCCGATGGCTGCATATGACGTCGACATCTGGTATGGTGCAAACTTTGGCCGCCATCACCGCATAGATGAAAAATCTACATGGTGAAGATTGGCCACTGAGGCAGCACCCCTGTCATTCTTGCGTTGGCATGGCACGAATCAATCACGGGCTGATGGTTCCCGACTCAACTTACCCCGGCCAGGTCATGGCATCAAGTTGGGGAAGATAATTAGAGATCACATCTGCGTAGTTCTCTAACTCTCCAGCTTCACCAACACACCAACAATGGTGGTTGTCCGTTCTGATTCACCTTAGCACCTCTTTCTCCACTACATATGTTCATCACAGATTGTGCTTTGGTCGGGGCATGGTATCTAGTGGATTGAAAGACCTTCTCCTCGGCCAAGATTGGAAGAACGACTTCCAAGGGGATCGGGAAGTGGCCCATTGGATCGCTTTAAGACTGGAGATGTGAAGGAAGAGGAGGAGGAGGAGGACCTGATGTGGAAATTCAGCGCTAGGGTTTTGTGGATGATGCATTGGTGTCTCGCGGGGATCGGGGGAGGGAGAAGTCTGCGAGGGAGATATTTTTTTAGAACATGCGATGTAGTTTTTAGGTGGGCTGGGATATGTTCCTTTATTATTTCTGTCATCACGTGGCCCAATAGGCCAGGACTCCTGGTATTTCATCAGACGGTTATAAATAGTTTATATGGAGATCGGATGGATGACAAACTAAGTTTTTGAGGATTAACGTGGAGGCTTTATTGGTGCCTCCGATTAGTAAATATAAGATAAGATATAAGATTATCAACCCGACAATATTAATTTGGAGTAATGAGATACTTAAGATACTCCAAGTACTAGATACTCAAGATTGTCCATAATCGGGGACACGGCTAACCATGATTAGTTTGTACACTCTGCAGAGGTTTGCGCACTTTTTCCCACAAGACTCGATCTCCTCCGTTGGATTTCTCGCACTACAGGGTGTTTGAGAAACGGATGACCGAGACACAGTCTTTCAGAAACATTAACTCTCTACTCCGGGCAGACCATACCAAACCTACAATCCCACTACCTGCTGATCCACCTCTTCAAGAGCTTCACGTAACTTACTCAACTATGCTAGAGCCCATAATAGCTTGTGGCTGCACACGGAAGTTTCTGGCATGAATAATCTCGGTTCCCTTTGAGCCTGGGTGGCGGTCCATAGGAAGATCACACGGGTACTCCGGGATTTCCAAAAAAATACAGGCAACACTGGGTACCCCAGGTGCCTCAATCCACCCAGATGTTTATTTAAGTTGCCACCTTAAGTTAAACCATTATTTAACAATCTCACATCTGTCATGGATTTCACTCACCCAAACCACGTCTACAAGCATAGCATAGCAATATAAGTAACGCGTAGAAGTAACTCCCAAGGGTTTGAGTATAACAGGGTAATAGGTTCTACCTCATCAACTACTTCCCAACCCACATGTTAATGACATCCTAATCATGCAATGTTTAAGGATTGGAACTAATGCATAAAAACTGGGTATGGAAAGAGTATGATCAATGTGTTACTTGCCTTGCTGACGATCCGCGTAACCTAGAGACTCCAAATAACACACTTCGCACTCCGGGAATTCGGTCATAAACAAACAATAGCATAGATAAGCAACAAACAAAGAAACAATGGCAAAACTCAAATAAGAGAGATTGACCAGAAAGTTCAACTTAAGAACTCCGGTTTGCAAAAAGAATCAAACCAAACGGAGCAACGAAACTCAAACGGCGAAAGAAACAAGATCCGTTTACTAATCTGAACTAAGGTCAAATTTTACAGTACCAAAATCTTGTTCAAGTTGGTTAAGCGGAAAAAGGGTCTCGAGACAAAGATCTAGGCGCTTGAATCGCCTGATTCCGACTAACAAGCGAAAAGATAAACAGAAACGAAAATCGGATCAGAAATCACGATCGAGAATAATCGCGAAAAAATCCGATAAAAAGAAAACTAACTAACAGACTAACGAATGAGCATTCGTTATTTGTAACTAACGAGCGGAAACCATTCGTTGAAACGAACGTACGGACGAACGTCCGCTAAATAGAGGAACCAGGAAAAACTGGCTAACCGATCTAAAAACGAACTAGGGATTCTAAAAAAACCAAAACGGTTTCTAAAAAAAATGGGCGGCGGCGGATCGGCGCGTTACCTCCGGCGAGGCGGGGCTCGGGCGGTGGGCTTG
>NC_041390.1:601105637-601113848 GCF_002162155.2 Triticum dicoccoides | reverse complement strand
GGCGGCTCGGCTCGGGGCGGGGCTTGGCGGCGGGGCCGGTAGCTTGCGGTAGTGGCGGCTAGGAAGCGGGGCAGCGGCTATATAAAGGGGCGGGGCGGCGGCTTGCTTGGGCGAGGGGGCACCCGGGGAGGAGTCCGGCTCGGACTCTCCTAGGCGTCCGTGCCGCGCACGGCGGTGCGCACGAGGGAGGCGGCGGCGCGGGGTTGGGCCGGCCTGGCTCGGCTGGGCTTCGGCCCGGTCGGGCGCTGGAAGTTTTTTTAAAAAAAAATAGTTCCGCCAAACAGAAAATAAATCCTAGAAAATAAAATAAAAACCTAAAAATGCCAAAACAAATTTTCACCGTCTAAATAAAATATTTAGAACGATATGAACATTTTCTTGGCCCTAAAATGCAATTTTGAAAACGTGCAATTTTTCTAATGCAAATAAAATCCAAATAAAATCGAATAAATGATTTTAATATTTTTGCCTCCAATATTTCAGTTATTTTGGAGAAGTCATATTATCTCCTCTCATATATTTTAATATGAAATACTTTTCAGAGAGAAAATAATTAAAATCAAAAATCCTCGTTTCATTATTTGATAGAAATCAAATATGAAAACCGGGAAATCCCCAACTCTCTCCGAGGGTCCTTGAGTTGCTTAGGATTTCGAGGATTTGCGGAACGAAAATGCAATAAAATATGATATGCAAGAATGACCTATGTATAACATTCCAAATTGAAAATTTGGGATGTTACAAACCTACCCCCCCCCTTAAGATGAATCTCACCCTCGAGATTCGGGTTGGCTAGAAAATAGGTGTGGGTGGTCTTTGAGTAGATCATCCTCTCGTTCCCAGGTGGCTTCATCCTCGGTGTGGTGGCTCCACTGAACTTTACAAAACTTGATAACCTGGCTGCGGGTGACTCGGCTGGCAAACTCAAGAATCTTAACTGGCTTTTCCTCATAAGTCAAATCACTGTCCAACTGAATCGCCTCCAAGGGTACTGTATCTCTTAACGGTATATCGGCCATCTCAGCATGACACTTCTTCAACTGTGAAACGTGGAACACGTCATGAACTCCTGACAGTCCTTCAGGTAACTCCAACTTGTAGGCAACTTCTCCCATCCGTTCCAAAACACAATACGGTCCTACAAATCTTGGGGCTAACTTTCCTTTAACTCCAAAACGTTTCACTCCTCGCAAGGGAGATACTCGCAGATATGCTCTATCTCCAAATTTCATAGGTTACCTCCTTGCGTTTCGAGTCTGCATAACTCTTCTGCCTGGACTGAGCAATCTTCAGTCTATCACGAATCAGGTTAACCTTCTCTTCAGACTCCTTGATCAAGTCTGGTCCAAACAACTGTCGGTCTCCTACTTCATCCCACATCAACGGCGTTCTGCACCTTCGTCCATACAGGGCTTCGAACGGTTCCATCTTCAAACTGGCTTGGTAGCTATTGTTGTATGAGAACTCTGCGTAAGGCAAATTGTCGTCCCAACTAGATCCATAATCTAGCGCACAGGCTCTCAACATGTCCTCCAGAATCTGATTGACTCTCTCTGTCTGTCCATCCGTTTGTGGGTGAAACACTGTACTGAACTCTAGTCTTGTTCCCAAAGTCCGGTGTAACTGATGCCAAAACTTTGAGGTAAACTGTGTTCCTCTATCTGATACGATGGTCCTCGGAACTCCATGCAGACATACGATCATGGTCATATATATCTTGGCCAACTTTGCACTGGTATAAGTTGTTTTCACTGGGATAAAGTGTGCCACTTTGGTCAAACGGTCAACTACTACCCATATGGAATCATATCCTGATTTGGTCCTGGGCAATCCGGTGATAAAGTCCATGCCAAGTTTATCCCACTTCCATTCGGGTATCGGCATAGGCTGTAACAATCCTGCCAGCTTTTGATGCTCTGCCTTTACTCTTTGACATACATCACATATGGCTACATACTTGGCAATATCCTTCTTCATACCCGTCCACCAGAAACGTTCCTTCAAATCCAAATACATCTTGGTGTTTCCGGGGTGTATCGAGTATGGTGAGTCATGTGCCTCCTGAAGTATTAACTTCCTGATCTCTGCGTTATTCGACACATAAACATGGTCCTCAAACCATAAGGTGTCGTGCTCATCCTCACGAAAACCTTTGGCCTTTCCTTCGCTCATTTTCTCCCTTATCTCGGCAATCTCTTTGTCATCCTTCTGAGCTTCTCGAATCCTTCCTAACAATGTAGACTGAACCTCCATTGTTGCAACAAAACCTGTAGGAACAATCTCTAATCGCAGTTCCATAATATCCTCTGCTAACTCCTTTGGCACTACCTTACTCGAAAGGATATTAGCATAACTCTTCTGGCTCAAAGCGTCTGCTACGACATTGGCCTTTCCTGGATGATAGTGCAGCTTCATGTCATAATCCTTTATAAGCTCCAACCATCTCCTCTGCCTAAGGTTCAGCTCCTTCTGTGTGAAGATGTACTTCAAACTCTTATGATCCGTGTACACATCACAATGGTTTCCAATAAGGTAATGTCTCCAAGTCTTCAATGCATGCACTACTGCTGCTAGCTCCAAATCATGAGTGGCATAATTCAACTCGTGAGGTTTTAGTTGTCGCGAGGCATACAAAACAACTCTTCCGTCCTGCATAAGCACGCTTCCAAGTCCCAAGCGAGAGGCATCGCAATACACTTGGAAATCCTTATGTATATCTGGCAGTGTCAGCACTGGGGCTGTAGCCAAATGTTTCTTCAACTCCTGGAAACTTGCCTCGCAATCTTCCGTCATTTAAACTTGGTATCCTTCTTCAATAAATCGGTCATTGGTTTCGCAATCTTGGAAAAATTCTCAATGAATCTCCGGTAGTACCCTGCGAGTCCAAGAAAACTGCGGATCTTGCTAACTGAAGTGGGTGCCAACCATTCAGTGACTGACTGAACCTTGCTAGGATCTACTGCTATACTTTCTCCTGATATAACATGTCCAAGGAATCTGACTTCCTTCAACCAAAACTCGCATTTGTTGAACTTGGCATACAACTGATGTTCCCTGAGTTTCTCGAGAACTAAATGGAAATGCTCCTTGTGCTCCTCTTCATTCTTCGAGTATACCATAATATCATCAATAAACACCACAAAAAACTTGTCCAAATATTCCATGAATACATTGTTCATCATGCTCATGAAATAGGCAGGGGCGTTAGTCAGTCCAACAACATGACCGTATACTCGTATAATCCGTACCGTGTGGTGAACGTTGTCTTTGGTATATCCTCCTCTCGAATCTTCAACTGATGGTATCCTGATCGCAGATTGATCTTCGAAAATACTTTAGCTCCTTGCAACTGATCAAACAGATCATTGATCATCTGCAGTGGGTACTTGTTCTTGATCGTCACTTCATTCAAGGCCCGATAATCAACAACCATTCTTAGGGATTTATCCTTCTTCTCAACTAAAAGAACTAGAGCTCCCCAAGGTGATGAACTCCTTTTAATGTATCCTTTCTCCAATAACTCCTTGATATGTTTCTTAATTTCCTCCAGATCATTCGCGGGCATCCGATAGGGTCTCTTGGATATTGTCCCTGTCCCTGGCAATATCTCTATCAAAAACTCGATGTCTCGATCGATGGCATGCCTGGTAATTCCTCTGGAAAAACATCCGGGTAATCCTTTACTACAGGCACTTCCTCCTGAACAACTCCCGTGAGGGTATTCACTTGGCTCCTCCTAGGCACATGCCTAGATACATACTTAATCCTTTTTCCCTCCGGGGTGGTGAGATAAATCGACTTACTAGCACAGTCAATGCTTCATCCATACTTTGACATCCAGTCCATGCCTAATATCACATCAAGTCCTTGTGACTCCAAGATAATTAGGTCGGACGGAAAAACATGGGTGCCAATGGTTAGGGGTACCTGGTCGCACCATCGATTAGCCATATACTCTGCTCCAGGTGAACTCACTAAGAGAGGGGTCCTAAGGGTTTGGGTAGGTAGTTTAAACTTATCCACGAATCCCCTTGGTATGTTTGAATGCGATGCACCAGTATCAAATAGAACAAGAGTGGTGAATGACTTAACCAAAAACTTACCTATTACCATGTCCGGCTACTCTTCAACCTCCTCCACGTTAACGTGGTTCACTTGTCCTTTGTTGAATGGATTGGGCTTTTTCCCAGCGCTCCCATTTCCGTTTCCATTCTTTCCTTGAGGGCACTCCGTGGCATAGTGTCCAGTCTTCCCGAACTTGAAGCAAGTAACGTGACTTAGATCTCTTTTGGCGGGTGTGGCTGGATTGGGGCGGTTCTGATTGTTATTAGCTCCGTTCCCATTCCCATTCTTGGAACCATTGTGGTTATGCGATCCTCCTCCGGTGTGGTTATGACCTCCATGGTTATGAACAAGTCCTCCTGAGTTCGGGGTTAGGCAAGGCTTCTGCTGAGCTCCTGAGTTATACCTCCCTTGTCCATACTTCCTCTTACGGCTCTCAATCTGCTGCTGCTTCCCTTCAATAATAAAAGCCTTATCCACCAACTCCTGGCAGTTGTTGAAGGTTGCTACCATCAATTGCATACTCATCTCATCATTCAGCCCTTCCATAAATTTCTCCTACTTCGCGGCATCTGTGGCCACATCATCAGGGGCATAGCGAGATAGCTTGCTAAACTCATCCACGTACTGAGCCAAAGTACGGTTCCCCTGGAGTAAGTTGTGAAACTCACGCTTCTTTAGATTCATGGCTCCAGTTGAGACATGGGATGTACGGAAAGCTTGCTGAAACTGGTCCCAGGTGACGTTGGCTATGGGGAAAGTGGTCGTGTAATTCTCCCACCATGAGGCTGCTGGTCCATCCAATTGATGTGCGGCAAAGCGCACCTTCTCAGCATATGTGCAACCTGCGGTGGTCAACTCCCTTCCAATACGGCGTAGCCAATCATCAGCAACTATAGACTCGGTGCTACTAGAAAACACCGGCGGCTGTAACCTTAGAAAACGGGCTAGGTTGTCCACTGGCGGTGGGTTGTTGTTGTTGTTTTTGTTGTTACCCTGGTTCTGAACTAGCAATTGCATCAAGGTGTTCTGCTGCTGGATCAAATGAGTGAGCTCCGGCGGAAAGGCAAATCCGGGGTCATGTCTCGGAGGCATCTGATGGGTTTAGATGGAAGAGATTAGAATAGAATGAGGTCTAATGGGAAAGCACTACCCATATGCACATGAGACAAACACAATCATTTCACTCAATCAATCAAGCAAGGGCATACAAGCGGTCTAGAACTATCGCAAAAGTGCTCAACTACTACTGATTACATGGGGGAATACTACTAATCATTGGGTGGTCATCTAGAAATTTTGATCGGTGGAAGACTCCATGATATCTGCTCCAGCTTCGTCTTCAAAGTCATCATCACTAGGGTCAGAGTCGGTGTCGTCGATGATGATGTAGTCCTCCGGATGAATCTCCTTGGGTCCTTCACCTTCTTCTACTGGTGTGGGGTCTCCCATGAATATTCCGATCTTCTTAATCAGGTCGTCATTCTTCTCCAGTAGTGTCGCAATTTCCTCCTCATATCAATCGCGTGTAGACTTAAGTTCTTCTTCTAGCTCGATGATCCTTGTCTTCACCTTCTTCAAATCTATCATGTTTGTGCACAACTGATTCTCCTGACGTCAATGTGTTGGTTTAACTCCTGGATGGAAGCTGCAATTGATCTATCCTTCCTGGTGCTGATCATCTCCCATTGCTCGTCTCGGTGCCCACATATCTGGTAGATAGTGTCCTTAAGATCCTTGTGATATACTTCTCCAATGCGTCCCATGGTGATGTGAGCTGCCATACTCTTTCCTAAACTCCAGGTTGGTGCGTCGAAGGAAAATTCTATAGGTTTAGTGACTGGAGTGAAGGTCCTTCCTGGAACTTGAACTTGTATCATCCATCGCTCCTCTTTAGGAAAAGTGGCGTTGTAGGTCCCGGTGAAGCTTGGTATTCCTATGTTCAAGTACCTAGTGACTTTCTTCAAGTGTCGTCCAAAAGGTGCTTCTTCATCCGGTTGTGCAAACTTGTTCTTAATATCCACCATCCTAAAGAGTAGAAAATGGAGAGGAGTCAGAACTGAGTAGAGAAGAGTGACCTATGGTTTTGTCTTAGTGGTCGTGTCCTACACTCAGCGTGTACTCTGATACCATCTTTGTAGCGACCCAACCTCAAACGGTCAAGTCTCTGTGCTTCAGTGTCATCCCTGGATCGGTAATGCTGACACACACAGTACTCGAAGGATTTATAACAGAGTAGCAATCACACACTTATTACATCGGATGTCTCAAAAGAGAACTTATTACAATAAATATGGCTTAAGGCCATCTAAAACGGTAACAACGGAAGGCTTGGAAGACAAAGTGAGTCCATCAACTCCAACGGCATAGCTGAGCTGCACGGCAACGACCTAACGAACCTTACTCCTCGTCTGAAAAGTCTGCAACATAATATGTTGCAGCCCGAAAACGGGTCAGCACATGGAATATGCTGGCAATATAACACAGTAGAGCAAGAACAGAATAATTCTATCACTACATGCATATTTGGCTGGTGGAAAGCTCTATGGTTATATTTTTTTGCGAAAAACCAATTTTTCCCTACAATAAAGGAATAAGTTTTATTTTAACTATCATGGTAGTTGAAACATCATTGAGAAGGTTCCTCCAACTCAATCCCAATTAAAGTAATTATCAACCCGACAATATTAATTTAGATTGATGAGATACTTAAGATACTCCAAGTACTAGATACTCAAGATTGTCCATAACCGGGGACACGGCTAACCATGATTAGTTTGTACACTCTGCAGAGGTTTGCGCACTTTTCCCCACAAGACTCGATCTCCTCTGTTGGATTTCTCGCACTACAGGGTGTTTGAGAAACGGATGACCGAGACACAGTCTTTCAGAAACATTAGCTCTCTACTCCGGGCAGACCATACCAAACCTACAATCCCACTACCTGCTGATCCACCTCTTCAAGAGCTTCACGTAACTTACTCAACTATGCTAGAGCCCATAATAGCTTGTGGCTGCACACGGAAGATTCTAGCATGAATAATCTCAGTCCCCTTTAGGCCTGGGTGGCGGTCCATAGGAGATCACACGGGTACTTCGGGATTTCCAAAAAAATACAGGCAACACTGGGTACCCGAGGTGCCTCAATCCACCCAGATGTTTATTTAAGCGGCCACCTTAATTTAAACCATTATTGAACAATCTCACATCTGTCATGGATTTCACTCACCCAAACCACGTCTACAAGCATAGCATAGCAATATAAGTAACGCGTAGAAGTAACTCCCAAGGGTTTGAGTATAACAGGGTAATAGGTTCTACCTCATCAACTACTTCCCAACCCACATGTTAATGACATCCTAATCATGCAATGTTTGAGGATTGGAACTAATGCATAAAAACTGGGTATGGAAAGAGTATGATCAATGTGTTACTTGCCTTGCTGACGATCCGCGTAACCTAGAGACTCCAAATAACACACTTCGCACTCCGGGAATTCGGTCATAAACAAACAATAGCATAGATAAGCAACAAACAAAGAAACGATGGCAAAACTCAAATAAGAGAGATTGACCAGAAAGTTCAACTTAAGAACTCCGGTTTGCAAAAAGAATCAAACCAAACGGAGCAACAAAACTCAAACGGCGAAAGAAACAAGATCCGTTTACTAATCTGAACTAAGGTCAAATTTTACAGTACCAAAATCTTGTTCAAGTTGGTTAAGCGGAAAGAGGGTCTCGAGACGAAGATCTAGGTGCTTGAATCGCCTAATTCCGACTAACGAGCGAAAAGATAAACAGAAACGAAAATCGAATCAGAAATCACGATCGAGAATAATCGCGGAAAAATCCGATAAAAAGAAAACTAACTAACAGACTAACGAATGAGCGTTCATTATTTGTAACTAACGAGCGGAAACCGTTCGTTGAAACGAACATACGGACGAACGTCCGCTAAATAGAGGAACCAGGAAAAACTGGCGAACCGATCTAAAAACGAACTAGGGTTTCTAAAAAACCAAAACGGTTTCTAAAAAAACGGGCGGCGGCGGATCGGCGCATTACCTCCGGCGAGGCGGGGCTCGGGCGGTGGGCTTGCGGAGCGGCGGGGTGGCTCGGCGGTGCGGGGTGGCTCGGCGGCGCGGGGCGG